>NC_135569.1:8354039-8404039 GCF_964340395.1 Glandiceps talaboti | reverse complement strand
CAACACACTATTAAGACAGATACAAACTAAAACTAGTAACATTATTATTGAATGTTATATACCATTGGTGATGGTGGTGTATTGGTGATATCCAACTACTAACGCTAACTGTAGTCAGGATATAATGTAAACACTGGAAATCCCCAAACATATACACTTGAATTGTAACATATTAAAATGGTTTTCCCATAGACTTAACAATTTTATAACACATTGTGTTCAGTGATTGGCTTAGATCGTATCACATAGTACGGACTAATGAACCATAGTGACCTCAATTTGCATATAGGGGCACTAGCGACATTCTATTTTCCATAGGGCACTATTCATGTAACATGGAAGTCCTATCAGGGATTTGCTGTGACTATAGAAAGAATATGTGTTGAAGAATGTGATGTGTCATAAACGCTTATTGCCTTGCCTTATTCGGGCACTAGTAGATGTCATATTACCCTTCATGCTGTTATGTAGCAACCAATTTCCTTCAGCTTTCAGCCTTGGGGGAAAACAATTGCTGCATAACAACCCTCATCATGAGTCATGGTAACAGACATCTCCTAGTACACTCCTAGCCAAGCATTATCACTTACTTGTCTCTTTGACACACATAGAGGCAATCATTTCTGGTGCTCCTTTCATATACACATCCATGTTTCTAGAACCCAAAGTTCTAGTGATAACACTCATTCTTTGTAGGGATGATGAAAATGGAAACTGACGGACTATACCGACCTCATATGGAATCTGAAAAGAACAAAAAAGTCAAATCTAAGTAAGTAGGGTAATTACTGCAAACTTTGAAATTTTCAACAAAGACTTATTTTCGCTTATTTCACTGGAAACAGAAATATAAATATAAGTAGTGACTAAAATGCATCTTTTGTACATAAACGTGCACTAGGCTTAGTAATTCATAAAAGTTTGTCTTTGAGAACTAGTTGAATACTGTAAAATAGCAAAATTTTCTGGTGGTAATTTAAAAAATATTCACGTTTGCAGTAATACTGTAATTACAAGAGTTGTTATGGTTGGCATAAAAATAGTTACAGAATTTTATGAAATCTGAATAAAAAAAATAAGTATCCATTATAAATATATCCATTGATTTGTTTTGTTTTCAGAAATCATACAAGTTGGAACAATTGCTTTCCATTGCCTGGCGCAGTTCACCACTTTCACAACGTCTGTATGACCCACAGCCCGGCATTTAAGTATGCAAATACACTATTCCAACTCAACAACAATTTAAAATGTTTCAATATCTTAGCTCATTTTGGAAACCAATAATATATATATATATCTCACCTCAGAAACGTCTTCTGACAGGAATGTATCTGCTGTAATAGGTTTCACTACAGTTGGCATGATATTATCAAACTTAGTGGTATCTCTACCTGGCTCCTCTAATAGCTGTATGTAAAGAACACAGGCCTTCATGTTACAAGTCATTCGATACATCTATGTAGCTGTATGTAAAGAACACAGGCCTTCATGTTACAAGTCATACAATACATCTATGTAGCTGTATGTAAAGAACACCACTTTTCTTGCATGCTATGGGTTATATTATGTTAGTACTGAGCACGATATTGTGTATATTCATGATATCAGCAGGTATTTTATCTTACCCAGTTGGTAGCTTCAAACATCTTCAAATCTAGGGGGTCTCCTGTCATGTTTCCATCAATCATAGTCAAGGAATGACATGTTGCCATGGCAGCCAAAAAAGGCCCCCTAGGTAGTTCACTAACATTCTGTACAACAGGAAGGAAGTTGTCCTGTTGAAGGGGGACCACACCCCATAGATCTAAACCATCTTCAGTTAATGTGCCCGTCTGTAAGAAATTTATGAAAACAAAATATAACTCTGAAATAAAACAATCCTAGCTGCTGTATTCTGGGCATGCTGTGGAGTGACAATGTCTTTAGCTTGCAGCCCATATAGAAAGGCATTGCAATAGTCAAGTTTTGATGATATTAGAGCATGGACAAAGTTCTGACAAACTGATTACAGTAGGTTTATATTATTACGGTACAGTACAGTACAGTACAGTACAGTACAGTACAGTACAGTACAGTACAGTACAGTACAGAACATGACATTACAGTATAATACAGTACAGTACAGTACAGTACAGTACAGTACAGCATATCACATCACAGCACAGCACAGCATGGTATGGTATGATATGGATATGGTATGGTACAGTACTGTACAGTACATCACAGTACATTACAGCACAGAACAACACAACACAACACAACACAACACAACACAACACAACACAACACAACACAATACAATACAATACAATACAATACAATACAACACAACACAATACAATACAATACAATACAATACAATACAATACAATACAATACAATACAATACAATACAATACAATACCTAACTCACCTTATCAAAACAAACTAATTTGATTTTACCACACATGTTGATCCTAGGTGGACTGATACAAAATATTCCTTGTTTCTTTAACCTGTTTTGTGCGTACACTGTACCTACTGTCATGGCAGCTGGTAGTGCTGGTGGTACAACAATGGTAAAAATATCTAGTCCTTTAAAAATAATGTCTTTTACTGCAACCTGCAAAATCAAGAAAATTACAGATAACATATCTATGTTAAATTTAATCTGAGAATTGTCACTTCTAGTGAGATTTTTATCTATGGAGGCATAAGGTTTATATAGATCTATACTTAGTCTATTTTAATAATTTTCTTATAGTCACGATGTCGGATTGTCGAATGGTTAAAGAAGCTGGCTTTGAATCTGCAAGTTGCAGGTTTGAGCCCCATAACTACCGTTTGTTGCTGAATGACTTAGTCCTAGATTTGGGCAAGACTTGAACCACGATTGTGCCTCAGCCAACACAGCTGTATAATTGGGGACCTGGTAGGATAGAGGTCTATGATAATACCATAAACCCTCAGACCCTCCAGTCTGTTGAGAGTCTGTGGAGGGTCTATGATAATACAGACATCCAAAGATACAGCTAAAACAAGGAGTGTTCATCAATGATCAACACTGATAATTTTGCGAGTTGATGTTGTCTTACTCATGGCATAAAAGCAGTTTTACTGCTGGATACAGCAGGATTGTGAGTGAAGAGATAGTTTTGTTTGCATTAATCAATGTCTGGGAAAAATTCAGCAATACGGTCACATCAAGAGAACAATACAGAAAAGTACTTGAAGCAATACAAATCAAATTAAGAGGAGGAACACTGAACAGGAACAATGAATCCACTCTACAATTGGTACGGTAAGAGACCCAGGGGGAATCGTTCTAACACTTACACCACCTTAGGCTTGAGGTCATGACCTTTTTCAGGTCATGGCCTCATTTCCAGATGAAGATGGCCGTCAGTAGTCGAAATATTGGAAGACACTGATATTTTATTGCACTATTCATTGATAATTTAACAAGTAACAAAGACAGCACATACCTTGCGTATTATTAATATAGTCAAAGAATATGCAAATCCAAGTAATGCTGAAAGGTTAAAAAAAATTATGGTTATCCTTAGCCTGTTTATGGATTTGTTAAAACCATCAGAATTCTGTCCCCACAACTATAGATATACTCCATTATATCATACACACGCCAAAACATTCAAAATAGCCATCATTATTTATATAAATGTTCATAAATTAAGTGTGTACAGGACTTCGTATAATTCTCATTTATTTTCCTTTATGTCATTGGAAATCTTTGGAAACACAATTGTTTTGTTTCTACTTCTCTTTAATTCATTGTGACAAGGCCCCTTATGGCACTCATTTTTATCAACTGAATGATGAAAAGTCACGGGGACTATATTCAATCATATTCAGGTGTATTATTATAACACATGTTTTCACACAACCTTCAGTGATTGGCTTAGATTGTATCACATGGTACAGACTAGTGACCCATAGTGACCTCAATTTGCATACAGAGGGCAACATTCATTTTCTATTTTCCATAGGGCACTATTACAGTAGCACAAGACTAGTGATTTGCTTTGACTGTGGTAAGAATACATGTTGGGAAATGTGACGTGTAATAAAACACTTATTGCCTGGCCTTATTCAGGCACTAGTAGATGTCATATTACCCTTCATGCTGTTGTGTAGCAGCTATTTCCCTCTGCTTTCAGCCTTGGGAAGTAGTTGCTACATAACAGCTATTGGGGTAACAGACATCCACTAAGCCCTCATAGCCAGGCAATAAGTGTATACTATTTTGCTCAGCTGAACACAGAGAAAAATAGAGGGAATAAAATGAGTATCTTACCTAGTACAGAGAGCACTCCGATAAATTTCATGGCATCAGTGTAAAATCTGAACCCCATGGGTTTAGGATATAAAATAGATCTGACAAGTTCACCTTTGGCAGTGGAAAAACCTGTATGAAAGAAGATATACAGCTCATTTCAAGTTACTGTTCACTAGATCTATTTGATCCAACTATGCAGAAAAGATAAAGAAACCACACTACACTAAGATAGCAAGAACGCAATTTCTTACTACATTTGCCTATTATGAAATATACCATACTGCAACTAGACACTGACATGTGGGCACCAATGTATTGATGTTTGCATTTGATGTCTGTATGGTGCCACGTTAGTTCATTTCATTTAGACAAAATGAGTGTATTTATTCAATCTTGCCATCTTAAAGTGTAACATGTCCAGTTTGTGAATGGTTTCTGTGTAGTCGTATCACACATAGCTGGTGAATGGTAACTTGAAACGGCCTGTAAACACAAATAACCGACAACTATCCTTTCAGTTAAATTGTTGAAATATTTTGTTCTCAAAAGATGATTACAGAGGGAATTGTTCATACTGTAGTAACATTATATCAACATGTCACGATGTAGTTAGTATTTATGTGTTGATAGCTGATTTAATAGTCTGGTTGATAGACCCCTAACATCTATTGCATCATGGGAGTCAGCAGAAATAATGTATTCAAGTTGCACACTGAATATTCATGAGAGTTGTTTTACACTGAAGGGTATAGGAACTCAGGAGACTCATGAATATTCAGTGTGCAACTTGAATACATTATTTCTGCTGACTCCCATGATGCAATAGTCCATAGCACAGATACCCTATAAAGGCACAAGATCAACTTGATGTTTCTCTGAAATCGCAAGTAATTGTAGGTGATGTAAAATCATGAAATGACCCCAGAACTCATAGTAAATGAAAAAGTCAATTTCCTGGAGTGGTGTTCTCCTTTACAAGCGAACAAAAGTTGTCACTGAGGGTGCTAGCTGTGTCCAGACATACATGTACTATCATCATCTTTTAGCTTTATTCAGGAAAACCAGTAGTACAAGACTAATAGTTGAGCTACCATTGCTGTATGTGAACCAGGATTAACCTTTGACCTACCTGTTCTTACAACCACAGCTTTGACTTTCCCACTTCCATAGTACCTGGTTTGTATGACCTGAGTACCACAGAATAAAGTGTGTCTTTTATGTTCATCTGGGTTATAATATGGTGACTCTGTACTGGAGATGTCATGACTGTGTGGTATAGGAGTTTTTGTGACCGGAACACTCTCACCTATGTGAAATAAAACAAAAGTCAAGACACAAGTTACTACCAAAGTAGAGAGAGTATATAGTTTCAATTAGGCAGTATATTTTTTACATCTCACATGATGTTTTGTTCACACCTAAATTGTTCATAGACTGTCAAATATGTTGCGCCGTTCCACCCTCACCAACCTTCTCTCACCCAATGTGTGAGGGCGCCCCATCATGGAGTACCTTACAACAGACTAAATTGTTCACTACTAAAACTACATTGTAATCCTTATCTGAACTGGACTTTTAAATCTTTTAACCACAAATCACAAAACTATTGTCATCACATATACAAATTATATGTTAATAACATGTAAATATGTATGTAAATGTATGCAAATTAGCAGCCATGACCACATTCTAGACAGAACACTGCAAACACACAAAACTCAATATCGTGGTGCTAACTGCACATTACACAGGTTTCATTAATTCATCCCTTGTTCAACTTGTATGACTATGGAAATCTTGGCTTTCATTTACTAACTTCAAGATAAACACAAACTAAAACTAAGATTACACAAATGGGTGATAGCAATTCCTCTGTTGTGCAATTCTAATCAAATTTAATCTTGTAGCGGGACTTGTACACAATAAATAGGGATTTTACATCTCGTAGCAGATCTCACCCGAGCTATGCAAATATGCCTAGCAACAACAGTTGTCAAACATGTGATCATGGTCAAGCTTTCAATGTGGCCATATGCGATGAAGTTGAGAACAATAGTGTTGCTAAGAGTTTGACACTTTCAGCTTGACCACCCTCACTTGTGGTTGCTATGAATGCAATGGGCCATGCAGGATCTTGTGAGATCGGCCGCGAGATGAAAAACGGTTTATTATTGACTGTGTACACACACACTGACCTGTCAGCATACTTTCATTTACAATACAGTTACCACTAATCAGTACTGCATCACAGTTCATCATACAACCATTGGACGGAATCAAAATGACATCACCTGGTACTAGTAAGCCTGCATCTACAGTCTCCTCTTCTGATTGGACAAAATAGAATATGCTAATTAGCACAGGTGAATAACATTTAATGACTTGGTTAAATTCTGCACTGAGTGCATGTATCATCTAATCCTCTCATTGGAAAAAATAGATTATGCTAATTAGTCCAGGTGAATAACATGTTTAATGACTTTGTTAAATTCAGCACTGCGGCATATTCTATGATTGGACAGAATAATAAGCTTATTAGTGAATGACATGTGTAATGACCAGGTTTAATTTTGCAGTCAGAAACAAATACACATTTCCCATCTATTAGAGTAAGTAAATTTTAAGTATTACTTTGCATTGAGGAAATGGAAATAATCTTCACAGAGACAGACATAGACAGCAACACACACA
The DNA here is from genome assembly GCF_964340395.1 of Glandiceps talaboti. Taxonomy (NCBI): domain Eukaryota; kingdom Metazoa; phylum Hemichordata; class Enteropneusta; family Spengelidae; genus Glandiceps; species Glandiceps talaboti. The sequence continues at coordinate 8,397,069 of NC_135569.1, read as the reverse complement.
CACACACACACACACACACACACACACACAGAGAGCGAGACTGATAGACAGACAGACAGACAGAGGCAGACAGACAGAGGCAGACAGACAGCCACACACACACACACACACACACACACACACACACAGACTGCTAGACAGAGGCATACAGACAGACAGACAGACAGACAGAGGCAGACAGACAGACAGACAGAGGCAGACAGACAGGCAGACAGAGGCAGACAGACACTCACACACACACACACACACACATACATACACACACACAGACTGATAGAAAGAGCAGACAGACAGACAGACAAACCAATGGATTACACACATACATTGTAAGCTCCCTTGTAGAGAACCTACTAGTACTATTGGTATTAATACTTACCTTCATTTTCCCTGCATACTTGCACTGAACTACTGTGAGCAACCATATCCCGTAGCGTGATACTTTGCTGTAAAATTAATGTTACAAATGGTAAAGATTGACATAAATTGACTTTACATGTAGTCAGATGTAGTCATACAAATCTCAAATACACTCTTTCTTGTTTTTGACTGGTGCATATGCAACTGCTGACATCAGACTATGGATGAATGGAACCTGTTACAAACAGGGAAAGTAAACAAATGAATTGGATTAATAACACTTGGCTCAGCATGTTGGAAGTACAGAGACTTGTATTACACACCATGGTTTGATAAGAACAGTTTTATAACCTCTTTACGTGTACATGAAATGACAGGGGAACTGGAAATGTGTTTGTGAATGTAAAGAGGCTATGCAGCTGTTCTTATCAAATTATGTAATGTAATACAAGTCTCTGTACTTCCTACATGCTGAGCCAAGTGTTATTAATCCAATTCAGCTATTTACTTTCCCTGTATCTAACAGGTTTCGTTCGTCCACAGTCTGATGTCAGCAGTTGTACCATCGCTATTAGACAACATGAGGGCCATACTTACTCTTCTTGTTTCATAGAGAGATATTCCAATAGATATAGTAGAAATTAAAATAATACAGGTAGCATAGTAATAATACTCTTCTGCCATCCATAGAATCACACTCCAGATTTGGAAAATATAAAATGGATTTAAAACCTAAAAACATATAAAAAAGATTTTAAAAAAACATATATTAGTAACACTTAATGAGTTAAGAAGTTATGAAAAGCTCAATATATGTATATCTGTCCCATTCTTGCAAGCCAGAGCATTTTTTCCCGGCTTACGGAACAAAAAATAACACTTTCGACGTTGGCTGATAAGACTCTCTGCAGAGGGCAGTGATGTATGATGATGATCCGTCCAATCAGAACAAACTCATTAGCAGTGTATCTCATACACAATCAATGTTTTCATGTGTTTATAAGTTACTTCACTAAATAGTGACTTGGCACATGACTGTGTGTGTATACATAACTTACTTCACTAAATAGTGACTTGGCATATGACTGTATGTATAAGTTACTTCACTAAATAGTGATTTGGCACATGACTGTGTGTGTATAACTTACTTCACTAAATAGTGACTTGGTATATGACTGTGTGTGTATACATAACTTACTTCACTAAATAGTGACTTGGTATATGACTGTGTGTATACATAACTTACTTCACTAAATAGTGACTTGGTATATGACTGTGTGTATACATAACTTACTTCACTAAATAGTGACTTGGCATATGACTGTATGTATAAGTTACTTCACTAAATAGTGATTTGGCACATGACTGTGTGTATAACTTACTTCACTAAATAGTGACTTGGTATATGACTGTGTGTGTATACATAACTTACTTCACTAAATAGTGACTTGGCACATGACTGTGTGTGTATAACTTACTTCACTAAATAGTGACTTGGTATATGACTGTGTGTATACATAACTTACTTCACTAAATAGTGACTTGGCATATGACTGTATGTATAAGTTACTTCACTAAATAGTGATTTGGCACATGACTGTGTGTGTATAACTTACTTCACTAAATAGTGACTTGGTATATGACTGTGTGTGTATACATAACTTACTTCACTAAATAGTGACTTGGTATATGACTGTGTGTGTATACATAACTTACTTCACTAAATAGTGACTTGGCATATGACTGTGTGTGTATACATAACTTACTTCACTAAATAGTAGTTTGGCATATGACTTCACTTCGACATCTATACAGTTTTTACCATAGATAGCCAACCTGAGAAAGAAAAATAATTTATAAACCAGTTATGGTGAAATTCCTGACAGCAATTTACAGAGATTGCCAACATGGAAAAGGTGGTGCAGGTAGATTTTTGATTTGATTTTATTATTTTTTTTTTTTTCATGTGTGAATGTCTAGTTCAGGTAGTTATGTTTTCCATTGTTTTCCAAATCATCTGTGTTATTGGTTTCTTCCTATCAGATGTACAGCCATTACAGATTGGAAGAATAGTTTCATATTGTCTTTTTAAGTTGATGTCAGTTTCCACATCCACTATTTATGGCAAGACTTCACAATTTTCATGATTTTATTAACATTTCCTTGAATTTGTAAAAAAATAAAAAAATTTAGGGTTGGCAGTGAAAACTAGGTGGGGGTCGGTTGCACATACCTCTTCTCTTGATCACTACTACTAAAACCATGGAAATCTTCATAAAATGATGCACATTTTGTTCCAGAGTCTAGTCCCCGTAGTCTGTTAAAAGTTGCAATTTGTTGGTCCCATACGTAGGTTACTCTTTGGTGACAGAAATATCTCATCCCAATCTATAAATGTAGAGAAAATTACACATCAATAAATAAATAAATAAATGTACCAGTGAATCTTTAAAGGCCCACTTTGAAAAAAGATTAAAATTGAGGTGTGAAAAACAGCTGTCTGACAAAGCTTTAGAAAAAGTTGGTCCAGAACAAAAAAGAAATACTATGTAATCTTCATGGCTTCACTGATACGATAACACTAATGCGAGAATGTGGGATTGAAACCCTGGCCTTTAACTGATACAATAACACTAATGCGAGAATGTGGGATTGAAACTCGGGCCTTTAACTGATACGATAACACTAATGCGAGAATGTGGGATTGAAATTCTGAACTTTAAAAGCCAGGGTTTAAATCTAAGGTTCTTGTATTATCTTATCAGTGGAGCCATAAGGATTACAAAGGACCATTCTTTTGCTATGGACTAACTTTTTTCTATAACTCTGCCAGACAACTTTTTTTCAACAACCTAACTTTGAATCCTAATCCAAACTGGGTCTTTAAAGGCTATGGATTCAATACAAGGTTTTCTGGACTATGATCTTATCAGTGGAGCCATAATAATCTTTTATTTATACTGGATAGTTCTTTAAGTGTATAAACATTTGTCTCCCAAGAAGTCCAGTGAGGGCCATCCCTCATGGGTTCAGTGTTAATGCATGAGGAAACCGAAATACCCGGGGAAAATTTGCGTGTTCGGTAGAGTCAAACTGAATGACACATTTCTTACTTACAGCGTGATAAATTTAATCAAACCCTGAATGGGGTTCAAACCTCGACTGCAGTGGTAAGAGGCAAGTGGTTTAAACACTCGGCCACCGACAACCCTTAAGGATTACTCTATTGTTATGGATCAACGTTTTCTATAACTCTGTTAAAACAAACTTCGAAGTCCTTCAGACTTCATATTTTTTCAGGCTTCATGCTAGCATACATGTACATGTACAGTGTATACCTCATGTTAGTTCTAAAGTTTTCCAATCCTCAGCAAAAACATTAAAATCCAATATTTTACCTCTTTTTCACTGTCTACAAGTAAGGCCACGGTGTCATCATCTTCGGAGGAGTTCATACTTGTGCAGCGATCTCTTTCCTGGCTGGTATTTTGACTGGAACGATGATGATGATGGTAAGAAACCCTACGAAATTTACAATGAGGAACACAAAGCGATGCAAAGTATGAAACAAAAATATGCGAGAGGAGTGCAACAATGAAAACAAAAGTGCAAGGAATGTTAGTCTTAGATTCTTAACTGTATGGCTTATGTGAGTGATGACCAATTATAGCGTAGAGTGGTCATGCAAAAACAAAATTATGTTTATCCATTTACAAGTGTGAAAAGTGATGCAGATACTTTGCAATTTACATTCCTTCCTTTTAAAAGCCCAAAATAAAGTGCATACATTTGATTATCATGGTCATTATTTTACAAGCATTGAAAAAATTGCAGAAATGTTGCTATTTATGCTTTCTTTATATGAGTACCAGGTATATCATAAAGGAATCTGTATTATGTGTTAATGCACTATGAAGGTATACAATTTTGCTGTTTTATGTTTATTTATTTTCAAGCAGCATGAGGTGTACAAATGCTGTATTCTGATAAAATGAAACAAAATATCTTTTATGAGGCCAATGGAAGTTGTGTGGTTCCAATAACACCCAATTTCAAAACAGACTGGGGTAGGTAGGGAATTTTTATTTTTTATTTTTTTTTAATTTTTGGTCTGGTTCAGGTTGTTTCAATGTACAGAGAGGTCAACAGAGATTTCTCATTGATGTGATCATACTTTCTGTATGATATGCAGACAACATTGTGTGCTACACTTTATTCTGCCATGTTGCTTTGATCACAAGATAATAATGTCATAAAATCTCACTATTTCTCTCATGACTGCAAAATTTTTGATTTTCAAATTTTGCTCTCATGAAATTACCCTAAAAAGTTAAGGCTTGGCAATAAAAAAACTAGGTTGGGTTGGGTTACCGGAACCAAAGAATTATATTTTTTTGCCTGATTACTACATCAATTGTCCATGTATGTAATGGCTTGTGTGCAATAAATGAGACATTTCTATTTTTAACACTAATCCAGCTGACAATTCCTTTTAATGCAGAAATGACGATATGATAATTAGGGTGGTCACAGATGTTGAAACAATTACAGATGTTAAATTGATTTTTTTTTACTGTATCACTGTGATTAACCAAGTTACATAAACCAAAGTCTGGCAAACTGATGAGAAATCGTCACACTTTGGAGATTCTCTGAAAATGACATAAACAAGTCTCTGTAGAAGACATAGCCCCCACCCCCCACCCCCATCAGTGTGCCCTCTAATGATAGCCAAATTTTGTTGTTGTGAGTCAAAATGAGAAAAACTGACATTTCTTGTGAGTCACCACATAGTGAGATAGGGAACTCCAAATTGTGGTACGTCACTAGAAATTGTGTGTGTGTCAGTGTCATGTCAAATTTGCTTGGAAGGCACACTGCCCCCACCCTCACATATATTTGCGGATTTGGTTTGTGTGCATCGGTGGTTACGAAACCAAGGAACATATTAATACTACTCCTAACCTGGTTCATACATCATGAATATCTGACACCTATGAGTTGATGACATACATACATGTACATACATGACAATGATGTGACATTATATGCATGGACTGTGATACACAAGGCACAGTGAGACTTTGACATTTAACATTGAGGGTCAAGGTCAAGGTCAAATGGCACAATCCTGACAGAAAGTTCAACCCAGATAATGTATCACCATGATCAAACAAGTTAAAAACAAATAAAAAAGTCTGGCAAATTGATGAGAAATCACAAGACTTGTATTAGAGTAGGGAAATTCTCTGCAAAACAAATATACATGTAAAGTAAACAAGGCTTTGTAGAGAATGTATGTATGTACAATGTAATTATGTATGTATATGTATATGGCAATTAACATACATCAATGGTAGTTTATTCAGTACATTAGGCAATTGACCTCTTTGTACAAAATGAAAATAAATATAAAAATAAATATAATTTTAGAAAACAACCGGAATAGAGCATTATAAGCAAAATAAACATCACAGAAGCTGAACTAAAGGTTTGTATAAAATGCATACCTTATCACTGAGTAAACCTGTATTAAATTTTGCATTTGATTTGTGTGTAAAATTTTTATTTTTCTATGAATGCATAATAAAAGTGATGGCAAATGAATTATCCAAATCTCCACACTTATATATGAGTAATCTGTGACATAAAGTAAACCTGATTTTGAAATATATTTGTACATGTATATGACTTTGAAAATCAATGAAAATTTGCATATTCAAATCATTTTATAGTGGAAAATTAAATAATTTATAAGCTCTTAAAAAGTTATAAGCAATTGCCGCGCATAGGATCCTGGGTTTGTACCACATTTGGAAAAATCAGCCCTGGCATGTAAGAGATACACTACTTATAATAGACAGGTGGACAGATGACACACAAAACCCATTTGTATGGCCCCCTTTAGGACTACATGTATATCCTATTTGGATATTTTTAATGATAAGCAAAGCTTGGGAAAATTAAATGCACATTTACAAATTACACATACTGAAACCACATCTGTGTTAGTAGCTAAATTATAAAGTGAAGCTTACATTTATATAATTACAACGTCTAGCCTGCTGAGCAAGGACATCATACATAATACATTTACTAATACAACCTATAGTATAACACAGAAGTAAAGCACTTTCTGTATGTACCACAATCATTTATAGCATCCATATCAAGTGTAAAAGTTTACTGTTTCATTTGCTAATACAACCCATAACACCAAAATAAAGTGTTTTCTGTATGTACCACAATCGTTTATAGCATCCATATCAAGTGTAAAAGTATACTGTTTCATTTGCTAATTGACCACATTAGAAAGGCCACATGCTAGGCTTGTAAATAAAGCAATTGAAAGAGTATACTTTTACACTTGATATGAATGCTATAAATGAGTGTAACACATAGAGAAAGTGCCTTACTTCAGTGTTACTCATTGTCATGAACTATGACACATCACATCAATCAATGTGATAATATCATATTATGCAAAAGCAGAGTTGAAATATAGTGCAGTAGATCTTGGCAAAGCGTCAAATGGAAATAAATCATAGCTTCCACAGTAGCATAAACAACTAGGCTCTAAGATTATTAAAGTGGCCAGAGTGATGAGGATTGGGTATTTATTCGGGATTTTTTCATTTATAAAACAATTTTATCATGGCTTCCTACTTGAAAAATCAATGTGACACAACATTGACCAAGTCTGTGTTTGTAAGTCATTATATAATTGCAAAAAGCTAAAGAATATGCTACAAAGTTTGTTACCACGGTATGTACACAATAACAAACATTTTACATCATTTAGCAATTATTGAGTTACAAACACAGACTTGGCATATGTTGTTTTATATTGATTTTTCAAGTATGACGCCATGATAAAATTGATTTTTAAACTAAACATCCAAAATAAATACCCAATCCTCATCCATTTTGCCACTTTAAATATCAACTTACCTGTTGTTTCAATTTTAACAATCAAAGAACAAGAGTTGAAATTTCTGACTTTCGAATGTTTTAAGTTCTGAACTAATCCACTCACTACAAAAATATCATTTTTTTCAAAATAAAGCTGCTTCGACAAATTCGCATATTTCATTCATCTTTGTGGATATATTTAAAATAGTGACAACGAAGAGAAATGACAAAACACGATATATCTGTAAGTATGTCAAGTGACCATAATACATTTGTACATACCCATTATTAGCTATACTGATCAAACCAGCCTCTTCCACTAACTTAGTCAATATAACTTCTGTATGTTGTTCACCATTGATGTTCTACCAACAAAGAGTCAAATTAGAAAAAACTATTAATGAAGATGATTTGGTGTTTCATTCATGAGACAGCGTTTTTACAGACACACAGACACAGACACAGACACAGACACAGACAGACAGACAGACAGACAGACAGACAGACAGACAGACACAGACATAGACATAGACATAGATATAGACATAGACATACAAACACTCACACTCAGACAACTTCAAAAGCAAAAGAAACAATTATAGAGGCTCTATGAACAGTGGGGATGTAGAAGTAGACAAGTTACCATGTTGATTATCAGTTGGAAAGTAAACAATTGAAGCCATTAAAATCATCAAATCCACGTGTAATGATTTCAGCAGTAGTCTATTTCTATCGCAATGTGAAAGAATAGCAATGCTTATCACTTTTCGTGATGAGGTAAAAGATCCTGCTCTGTGTTTTTTTCTGTTAGAGTTGAATAGTGTCTATCTTTGTGTTAAAAACATGTCCCATGGGTGAAACACCAAGGCAACTTCATTTCTCCTGTATCTTATGAAAATGCCATGGTGATATACAAGACAAAATTTACAATGATTAACCCTGGTATAGACCAAAAACAGCATATTGTATATTTCTACTTCATCAACTCTTTAGGTAGACTATAAGATACGTTGTTTCATTCTACCCTCATTGGCCTCCTATCTAAGAGGGGTTGATCAATGTGTGAAGGCGCCCCGTCATGACACACCTCACAGACTACTCTTTGGGGCAGCAAACAATCCATGCAGCCAGTGTGGCACTTAGAATAAAAGTTATTCTCTGCCCTACCAGGTCCCTATTTACACTAGTTGACTATGGATAACAGACGCACTAATTACATGAGTTCAAACAGACCCATTAATATGCATTCAGTACTGGTTCATTTTTTAAAACAACTAATCACGTTTGAGTATACTTCAAACCAACCAATCAATGGAGTTCATTTTTTCAAACCACCTAATCATGTTTGAGTATACTTCAAACCAACCAATCAATGGAGTTATCTTACCTTCAGTAAAACCGCTTGTGCCGATTTGATTGGACATTTAGAGTATCTAGCCTTTAAGGACCACTCAGGCTTCCAATGAAAGATTAGGAATAATAATCCCACAGTGAGTACACCAAAGAAATAACAGCATGACTCCTTCAGCTTGTTCAATTTATAACCAGTGCATTCCTTTAAATCAAAAGACAATAATGAAAATGATATAGGTAAGAAATAGTGATTTTTCATGGTTTAGTTGTTGTTGTTGTTGTTGTTGTTGTTGTTTTTTTTTTTTTTGTTTGTTTGTTGTTTTTTTTTTTTTTTTTGGGGGGGTTGCTTGAAATTGCTCCCAGTGATTCATTTTGACCAGACAAATAAACACACAGACACATGCATGCATAAAATGTGGAAATTTCTATTCACGTTTTTGACTATATGACCTACAACATGTACATTGTACATGTAGATGCCTAAATTTTGTGAAGGATTTATCCAAGCAATTTGGTGCAGTACTAAGTTTTCATTTATAAGTAACTCTTCACCGACACAGTTTTCAACATAATGACACTCTTACAATCATATCACTACAACATCATTAAATGATGAAACCTGGCATGCTACTCCTGGGTCCAGTGTCACACGGGGGGTGGGGGTGTCATGAAAGTCAACCATTGGGACAGAGGACTTGTAGTGTTAGTGTCAAAGTGTGGGGTGGGGGTTAGTCATACCACTTGCATTGAAAGCAGAGTTCTGATATATGAGAAATACATGTAACCCTGACAACAGTGGTAACACTGGAACTTGGTAATTCCATGGGCAATTATCATGATTACAATAGGGCTATGATATTACATGTACATGTATATCAAAATACCACAAAACAAACAAATATACATAATGTACTACAAACAAAATGTCAGATAAGGAATATGATACTAAACACTACAAATATACATTATGTAATGTAAACAATACTAAACACAACAAAACAAACAAATATACATTGTGTAATGTAAACAATACTAAACACAACAAAACAAACAAATATACATTATGTAATGTAAACAAAATATCAGATCAGGACTATGATACTAAACACTACAAAACAAACATAATGTAATGTAAACAATACTAAACACTACAAAACAAACAAATGTGCATAATGCAATGTAAACAAACTGTCAGATCAATTTAGGAATACAAGATTGATGATGATGAAAGAGACAGCTCAGCTCAGATCATATCAGTACCATTTTTGTGTCTAACATATCAGAACTATGTCTGTTCATCTGACACATGAGAAATATATGTACACAAATGTATTTGTAATACATACTATTTAAGTGATGCATCATACATATGTACTTTAGTCTACTAATACCACACAGCACAGCCTAGTAACAACATACTGTATTGTGTACAAAATGTCACACATGTTGACTACGTATTGAACTGCACGCATATTTTGCATTCCTGTTTGTCATACATAATATTTTAATAACTCTTTTATTCCAAAAGCTGCTTCAAATTTTAACAGACGATTAGGCAGACCATGTACATAATTCTACCATTATTTTTTTTAGCATATTATACAAATCACCTTATGTTTATTATTTAATGGTACTTTATCATTTCTTGTCAAATTCTGTATATGTGTAATGTGTATTCTTTGAGTTTTCATATTTTCACTCGAAGTGCTCAATTCGAATCATTTTTGTATGTTTTTGTTTGTTTCAAAGCAGACATTGTAGTTTTTCTCAGTGAGAGTAATATGATATATTTTGTATGTGATTGTTTTCTATTTTCTAAAAAACTCATTCCATATTTAATGCACCATATGGCATATGGAGACTGCTTTGTACACTATTTATTAAAAATTTATACTGGTTGGGTAACATGCTGTATTTCCTAGAATGTGTGACAGTTCGAAACTAAGGAATCACTTTCAGCTGGGGTCAGTTTACAACATGTACTGGTCAGGGTTTGAAATTTATTTATTTTTAGTAAGTGATCCACATAAACCACCAGTTTTAGTGGTCCATAACATAACAGTTAAAGTCTAGTCCTACACATCACTCTACGATTTATCACCTTAGTACAGCCATACATATTGTATAGCTCTTTGCAATGTACTGAGTTACATTAACTATGTTCACAGATGTAAATTTTTTGATACGTTTGTTGATTTAAATATTGAGGAAAAATTTAACTTCCTTAATGTACGATGTTCACGTCGTTTAGCTATATATGTGTATAATGCTTTTGAGAGAAGGAAAACATTTTTGTTTCAATAAATATCGCCATAGATATGTTCTTTGTACTTTTCTCCTATGACATTGTATATAAGTTTATAGATGTTCTATTTGTTTAATCTGTTTTGAAAAAAAGTGACTTATAAGTCCGAAGGGGCTGGGCAGATGTATATCTGTATACGTATATTTATTGTCAATTATTGTAAATCTGCATGTCACTATAATAAACTACTACTACTACTACTACTACTACTACTACTACTACTACTACAAACAAATACTTGGACTATATTGTTTCACACTGATTTTTCAAGTGGTAAGCCATAATGATTTTTTTTTATAAATCAAAAATATAAAATGAATACCCAGTCCTCATGAAGATGGCCACTATATATAAAGTACAATGTACATGTAATGTCTACTGTAGTATTAACAATTCTAAAACATAGTGGTGAAGTGTTTGTGGCTCTCATGTCAACACCAATATACTAAACCATGTCAAAAACTTTCCAACAAAACATTCATCCTACTATATGGCTTCAAAAGAAAATTTCTACATTTCTCTGAGTAGTATATGAATAAAATATAATGCTCCAGGGAATCATATCTCAATTAATAGGATAATTGAAAGTCTATAATTACATCATAAATTATTTTATACAGTTTCCATGACTTAATTACTTCTCCTTAGTAGCTAATATTATCATGCACATGATAATAAAAATTAATGTCTTTTGGTGCATATTGCGAAGATTAAGCTCTCCTGAGGCTGGGCATGTACATATACAACAGTGTTTTTGCTAAGGCTGGGAAGCTGGTAACAGAAAGGGGCAAAGGGGGAAAAAAACAGTGTTTTAGCTCGGGTGATGATAGGTGCATTTGTAGGTAGGTAAAATCTACCAGGGTTCCCTTGTCACTTTATCTGGGTTCCCAAACAAAATTACCATTGACTCTATGGAGAAACTTTCCCCCTTTCTGGAATACCAAGGTTCCTACCCTTAGCATAAACAATGAAAAGTCAGTGTTACTCATAGAGTCTATGATAATTTTGTATGGAAACCTGGGTAAAATTGACATGGGAACCTCGGTAGATTTTACCTACTTACTGCCCTTAACAAAAACACTGGTAGGGAACCCTGGTAAAATGACTTGGGAACCTCGGTAGATTTTACCTACTTACTGCCCTTAACAAAAACAGTGGTAGGGAATCCTGGTAAAATGACTTGGGAACCCAGGTAGATTTTACCTACTTACTGCCCTCAGCATAAACACTATGTACACTATACATGTATTATTTAAATAAAAATGTAAAAAAATTTTTTAAAAATCATCATAAAAATACATACCATAGCCACATGTACAAACTAAAGTGATGTCCTATTTGTTGCTATGGAGAAATCACAAGAGCAATACTCAGGTAGTCATTTTCTGTATCACAACACAGCAAAATTTGTTTTAAAAAAGGTCAAAGTTTTTGTATATATCATTATTTAACCCACTTTATGATACAGCCTTAGCTTCCATCGCTATTCTATTTCTTCACTTTCTCATCAAACATGGTCACCAAAAATATGTGAAATATTTATTATAGTATTAATTTTTAGGAGCTACATGTGTGTGTATATAATAAGAACTTTATGGTCTGGATTATGTGTCTTGTCAACCTTGGTAAAATACTTTAAACCTAGATATTTTTGATGTGAGAAAATTGTGCAATTTTATAGTCTTCAGCTAAGTTTTCAAATACTTATTTTTACTAATACATACCAGACTGGTATATTGTGTTCATGTACTAGAAGGCATTTTAGTTACTAAGGCATTTTAGTCACTACTTATTTTCACTAATTACCAGTCGACTGATACATTGTGTTCATGTACAAAAAGTCCTTTTATCCACATAGCTTATTTTCTGCAGTTTTGTTTTCCAGTGAAAAAAAGCGAAAATAAGTCTTAAGCAAACATTTCCTGCTATACAGAAGCTACTACTTCAGTAACATGATAGATACCAGTGTGCCCTCTAATGACAACCAAATTTTCTTGTTGTGTGTCAGTATGATAGAAACAGGTATTTCTTGTGAGTCACCCCATAATGTATTGATTTACAAACAAAGACTTGGTACATGTATATGTTGTTTCACATTGATTTTTCAGGTTGGAAGCCATGATAACATTGTTTTATAAATTAAAAATCTAAAATAAATACCAAATCTTCATCCATATGTCGACTTAAAAATACAGTTAACAATACAAAAATATAAAAAAATATTTTCCAGTTACTCCAATGTTTTTTTAAACAAAATGAAAACACTGGTTTTTGCATTTTGTAAAATTGTTGTCACTCAGTAAAACCACCATGTTTCAGTGAGTAGATTATACCAGTGTAAACTAACAATGTATGATAAATAAGTCAACCCACAGTCCATATGGTCACTGTAATTCCATCTTTGTATTACACATGATTCACAAAGTATGTGTATAACTGTATTCATGTAGTATCTATCAGTGTGCCCTCTAAGCCAATTTGATGTGCCACTGACACACACAATTTCTCGTGACACACCAAAATTTGGTGTTCCCTTATCTCTTACTATATGGTGAGTGTGCCCTCTAAGCCAATTTGACATGCCACTGATGCACTAATTTCTAGTGATACACCAACATTTGGTCATACAACCTTCTTAGTTTACAATCAATGAAAAGGTACATTTTACCAATACTGTTTACACATGGTCATCAGGCAAGTGTATCAACATGTTGTGACAGTAGTTTTAGTTTGTGTCTATTTATAATACCAATAAGTGAACTGAAGGCTCAACTACCAGGGTAATATATAATCGGTATATACATTACTGTCAAATACTTTGTCTTCAAGGCATTTAATTTTCACTGAAATGAGATACATGTATTGTCTCAATAAAATTCCATCTTTACCATCAACAACCATTGTTTATTCTATTGGAGTGTTAATATAAACAATATCATGTTATCTTGTCCTCACATCACTTATACTCAAACTGGAGGTTAAGTTTGTAGTAAACTGAATGAAGTAAACAATTACAATCACCTGTCAGTTTGTGATGGATTACTACTGATATGCACTGTTCACCCTTGTATCACTGCAGCAAGAGATTTCGCTAGAGTTTTGATAGAATTTGTCCATTTAACTATACATGTATGTTAGAAAGAGATCATAGGGAACGACTATAGTATAGTAACTAGCCTAACAAGTATGTTACCAGCACAATCATCAAAGCATGTCATTCTTGGGATACATATGATATTGTATTATTCAATTGTAATATGATACATGTACATACATGTGTACATGTACACTGTACATATATATAATGTATTGCATGAGCATGAATTCCAATTATACTAACAAACATTATTATGTAAATATCATCCACACTCATACACACAGTTGTTATTTCTGGGGCTGTACAAACAATTTCAGACCCGTATAAAATGAATTTGATATTTGTGTTGACAATAAATGCCATAAGATAGGACTTCTAGTAGTTGTGATTAGCTTATGATGGCTGTACTTATTTCTATGTTTCTTCTGACCCAACTAATCCTGTATTTCTTTATTTTGTCCTATGACAGGATTAGTAAAAAATTACATCACTGATTGTTCAATTGTAAGCCAACAAGAATGTACATGTATCTGAAAGAAAATTATTGTATACATGTAATTTGCTGAAATTTGGGACTTTTAATAAAACAAACGGTTCAAAATTTCTTTCTGACTTTAAATGTTTCTAATTCAAAGCAAGACTACAAATATCGCTCACATGTACAAAATGTACCTATATAATCATTCAGTTTTATACTTTTTTATTATATTTTTAACTGATTCACAGACCCATCATATTTACAGCTGTGAGGTATTACAATAAGAAACACAGGCATCCTTACAACTACAGGAACACAACTTATGATAATCTTTATGTGTAGGCGCCATGATGTAGTAAATTCGCCATAAGCTAAACACTGATTGATAGCAGGAGTGCACTCAGTGATGGAGCTCACAGTCTGGTTACCTAGGTTACCACCAGAATTATGGTTCAACATATGGAAAGTTATATATTACATGTACATGTACAATTGCAATTTAACAGTTATATTTAGTAGCAATTTGTTGTGTCCTTACAGAATAGTTACCCAGGTCACCAGAATTATGGTTCAACATATGGAAGGTTGCATGTTCATGCGAAATTTTGTCATTTTATATTTTTTACTCATTATGAAGCTTCATGGTAAGTTCCATCATTTGGTTGAAACTATTTTTTGAAAATTGGTTACTGTATTTTTTTCCAACAATAAATTTGAAAGGAAAAAAATGACATGAACTCTAACGCGATGTGTGTTTAATATGGTTTCATTTCCGTATGTCTATGTACAAGTATTTGCATATGAAAAGAAGATTGACAGGTACTTGATTTAACAGTTACATTTAGTTTCATTAACTCACACTAATTTGTTATGTCCTTCGCAATGGTATCTTTAGTTTCTGTACTGTATATTTGATAAGTACATCATATCAAAAATAAGGGAATACAATACAATACAATACAATACACTACAATACGACACAACACAATACAATACAATACAATACACTAGTGTCATACAATAAAATATAATCAGTACAATACAATAACAGTATCATATAATATAATATAATACAATAACATTAACAATATGATACATGTATACAATACAATACACTGATATAATATGATACAATACAATACAATACACTGCTATAATACAATACAATACAATACAGCACAACACAGCACGATATATTGCAATACAATACAATACAATACAATACAATACAATACAATAATACAATACAATACAATAATACAATACAATGCATTAACCCACCAGTTCATCTTCACTGCCTTTGTTAAGGACAATTGTCCATTGTTCCATAGTCTTGTAACCATTTCTCTTGGAGTTCATCTTTCCTATCTCCCTTGATGTACTGCTATCTGTAGAACATACAAACAAACAAACATGTAAAATATCAAAACAGGTTCCTACAACAGTTGTCAAAATTTCCTCGTCAGGGCCATTCCCTATAAAGGAAAAACTTACCTTGTTAAGACCATTCCTGAGAAAGTGAAAAAATATTTATCACTACATGCAGTTTCTCTTGATAGACCTGCATGTAGTTTGTTTGTATACACGTGTAGTTCTATACACCTGCATGATATCAATGTCAATTTCATTTTAAGTACAATGTCATGTAACAGTGTTGCAGCCAGCCTTTTGAAAGAGTTGGCCATACATGACATAGTGTCCCAAGACTTTCATTTTTCTGGGTCATCATAAATTTTTGGGGGACATTACAAAAAAAGCGCCAATAGCATTGTAGCACAACTGTACAGTTGTTTAAAATATTTACCCACATGCTGATCCATGTTAGCTATTTGCTGAATGGTTATTCAGTTGGTTATCCAACCCTATTGTTATCTATGCAATATATGTGATCATTTGGCTTTTGCTATAGGTGTGGTCATGTTGCTAAACATATTTGCATACAATTTTAGTGTGGGTCATCTATGACCCATCACTTTCAAAATTGTGGGTCAGCTCCAAAAAATGTGTATCAAATGACCCCAAAAAATACCTCAGGTTGCAACACTGATGTAATTGGTAATGTTGTGTGAGATGGAAAGAAGATTATAACACCTAATTGAAACTCATGATAGTCACTCTGGTTTGGTTGTAAATATTACTCACGGTAATCTAAATGGTGAAAGTAAGACCATGTAGATTATACTCACTTAGAGAAGAGTTAGAGTTAGATAGAAGTGGAAGTATCCATGTAACACCACAGTCATATATTGGCTCTGGTCTATCAGATACTGACAAACCAGATTCACGGCTTGACATCTCCCCCATTTCACCATTGCTAATTTTACCAAAATCGTTTAGTTCCATCCCCAACAGCATTTACAGAATCATCTGATGTGTTTTAGTTCAAGTGATGTAAACACACTCTGGACAAAAATGCTGGTTTCTAATTCACAATAGCGTTGTTGTTTTTATAACAAGACTATATAGTATTATAATAATATATGCATGAGTTGATGGTTGGAGAATAAACCTTGGAATGAACCCAAGGTCTACAATTGGAGCAATGCTTAATGAGCACTTTATGTAAAGTATGTCAGTAGATGCAATAAAAATAATACAGAAACAATTAAGAACGAATTTTTTTTTGACATGGTGACCTCTGTGGCTACATGTATACACATGTATACATATGAATATGAGTGTCTCGCTGGAGAGAACAGTGCTCAATACAAATATTAATAGCAGAGCATTATAGACTTAATTCAAAAGAATAAGGATAGTATTTGTCTGATGATCGCTCGAAGCGTGAAACTCTGAGTAATGACTTATTACATCCTTATTCTTTTGAATTAAGTGTATACACATGTATGTATACACATCGTCGCATCAATGCAGTAAGGTTGTACATCATGATCCATGTACAAAATGTATCTGCTATACAATTGTAATACTATAGCACATTAGCAGATATGACCTTACTGCACTGACGTTACCATACACACTACTACCATACAACATGTACATGTACAAAACAGTATTTGAATCCAAACATGAGATGTTTGGATGTGTGTGTGTGTGTGTGTGTGTGTGTGTGTGTGTGTGTGTGTGTGTGTGTGTGTGTGTGTGTGTGTGTGTGTGTGTGTGTGTGTGTGTGTGTGTGTGTGTGTGTGTACTTTTGAAGCCAAAAAGAGAGACAATTAATTTGAATGTCACACAACGAGAAATAAAACTGTCTTGGCAAGCATTTCAAAAATTGATATACATTACATGTAGGTGCAAAATTTTGGCAAAAGTGCATGTGTATGAATGTTTTTCCTTCCTTCCTTGCTTTCTCTGTGTGTCTGCTTTTGTCTGTCTGTCTGTCTGTCTGTCTGTCTGTCTGTCTGTCTGTCTGTCTGTCTGTCTGTCTGTCTGACTCTGTCCCTGTCCGTCTCCCTGTCATATGTCTATCCATTCATACCATTCACTATGTACAAATCAAATGTGATGTGATTGTGTTTATAGCCTCCTGAGTGACAGTTAACCATAATATTATAATCTACATGTAAATGAAATTAACATACATGTACATAAATTTCTCTAGGATTTGCAAGATCAGTCAGTATTACCATACGTTTATCTTTGGAAAAAATTTTCTCGGTTAATCTACACATGGTGTGACTTCAATGCTTGATATCTAAATCATTGCTATGACCCAGTCATTCATAATTGTCAATTTGCATACCATGTATATACTTATTTGCATAATATATACGTACATGTGTAATGTACAAAAAATGTACGGCCTAATAAAAGAAATTGTGTGGTTCCGATTACGCTCAATTTTAGAATAGGTGGGGTAGGTAGATAACAAATTTTATTTTATCATATTTTTGTTTTCATGTGTGAGTGTCTAGTTCAGCTTTTCCATTGTTTTCCAAATGGTCTGTATATTTCTTCCTATCAGATGTACAGCTATTACAGATTGGAAGAACAGTTTTATATTGTCTTTTTATGTTGGTGTCAGTTTCAGCATCCACTATTTCTCGTGAGACTTCACAATTTTCGTGATTTAATTATTTTTTTCTCCAATATATATGTCAAAAAAAGTTTAGGGTAGTCAATGAAAACTAGGTGGGGTTAGGTAATAGGAACCAAAAAAATTTTTTTAGGCCTAATGTAGTTGTAATCAAATGCACAGTTCAGTGTGATAAATGCCAAATTAAGCCCCCCCCCCCCCCCAAAAAAAAAAAAAAAAAAAAAAAAGAAAGAAAGAAAGAATCGTTTCTGGTCAGCATGTGCATCACTTAAATACCCTCGCTTCGGTCTTTTTTTTGTGTGTGTTTGTCCAGCACATGCAGTCTGCAGATCTGGGGAGAAACACAAAAATAACCCTCCCTACTTAAGTGAAGACAACTGCAGAGCCAACAAGCAAATGACATCTGCCCCACATACACACTTGCTCTGAAGTACTAAAAAGAACAGTAACTGCTATAAATAGTAGATTGAGTGACAGGTTTGTTGAGAATTATTTTTTTTTAGAAATTCGCATCATCACACCACTTTAGACAAACTGTCCTGACCAGAAACATTTCTCTCTTTTTGGGGGGCCTAATGCATGGTCAAATATACAATGTATGAATATAAAACTGCTTATTACATTCTTAGGTGTACATGTACATGTAGGTGTATATACACCATCACCTTTGTACAACATGACAGTCTTTCTGTCCATCAACCTATGTACATTTACATTGTGTAGATACGTGTACATGTATACTACTTTGTACATGTACGTTCAAAATGCATATTTTGAAAGCCTTACAACAAGCACAAATTACAATTTAGTGAATAGTGAAACTTTTTCAAGTTCACTAGATTTCTCCACATCTGATACCAAGATTCTAAACTTCACCACAGAACAGTGTACAAGAATGAATTGATTTTCCATCATTTACAGCAAGAGCCAACGTGTCCCTTTTCAACGCCTATCACATCCTTGACAAAGAAAACTGACACATGATGTACGAAACCTTACCTTCCAAATATAGCATATTGAGTACTGTGTGCCGTACAGTGATATAAACAGTGATCCATAGTCCTGGGCAAAAATTGCGATAAAATCTCATAAGTGAATTTTAAACTGTTGTTACTGACTACTTGTTCAAATATAAGGTAGCACATCCCTATTGAAGTGAAAAGTAATACTACGATGTTCTATTTACAGGTACAGCATTAACATCACCGAGGCACATCTGTGGTCTAAATTAATGGTTTTCTACTTTAACTGACAACAGATTTCACCTGTGTCATTAAATCTTTGCTTTTCAGGGTAAAAATATCCACCAGTGGTGACTATTGTCAGTACCAAGCATATGGTGCATGTACAAAGAATATGATTTATTTCACACAGTGACTGAAAGACAAAGTATTACTTGAAGTAATCCAATCATATAATAGTCTTTTTATGCTGGACTTGTAGTTGTGAATAGAGGGAGATAAACTGGAATGAATTAACTTTACATGCACAGACTGGTCATAATGTGGACTATGGATCACTGTTTATATCACTGTAAGGCACATAGCACTCAATATGCTGTATGTAGAAGGTAAAGTTTCATACATTAGTATGTGTCGTTGTCTTTGTCAATGTCAAGGATGTGATAGGTGTTAAAAAGGGATATGTTAGCTCTTGCTGTGCATGATGGGAAATCAATTCATTCTTGAACACTATGGATATCCCATAACTGGGATACAAAAAGTGGCTACATTCAAAGATTGTATCACACTATCAGGTATACAAATGTATACTGATATAAAAAAAAGGCTACAGTGTATGTTGCATCATACCACATCTATACTGTGATAGCTACATGTATGTAACATTGTATCATACTACTGTATTCGGTGATAGCTGTGTAACATTGTATCATACTACTGTATACTGTGATAGCTATGTAACATTGTATCATACTACTGTATACTGTGATAGCTATGTAACATTGTATCATACTACTGTGTACTGTGATAGCTATGTAACATTGTATCATACTACTGTGTACTGTGATAGCTATGTAACATTGTATCATACTATACTGCCACACTGTATCAAATATGTGACAGGGTGGTTGATATAAAGAGCAGAGACATAGCAAATAGTTGACACCTCTCACCCATCATGATGACATCACACAAGATGTGTGTGTTGCCGTGCTTACGTGTCCATGACTGAATCAGACTCAATTCTGATTGTTGTTGCTGTGTGAAAGTGACAACAGTCAGAATTAAGCATTCTTGCAAACGAGAACTGATATTTTTTCCATCACACTGTGAAATATCAAGACCCTTTTAGATAGTGCGGTAAAAGAGGCTGTCATTTATGATGATGGAGATGTGGAACCAAACTACGCAAGTCATGGCATAGAAAAGGAATGTTGATAAATACTGAAAAGAATACAAAATGTATCTACATGTACATTGAGGTAAGTGGAAAGTATATTATTTAAAGAAAAAAACTTTTATGCAAAGGCAAGTAAAAAAAATGTCAAAAAGTGTATCTATATATAAGTTTAATTAACAGTGTGGGAAATTGAGGGAAAATCACTTGGTCAGAAGAACTAATGGCTTGTCAAAGGCATATTTCTGAGTATAACATAGCAATGAATTAACTTTAATAAAAATTAGTAGAATTACATAATTATACAAAACTGAAGATATCACTTTATACATGCATACAAATCATCAAATGAGTACATTATCTGTACACAAATGTACCATTAGTTGATAAAACACAACATACCAGTACATCAATGTCTTGCATCAACATTTTCTCAATTTTTATTTCATTAAACAATTATACTAAACTTTTTCTTCCAGGAATGAAGTTAGTTTTTAGAGTAGCCAGTAGACTATGACAAGAAGGTTACAATATCTACATGTATGAAAGAGAATACATGTGTTTAATAACACTCTTTCATTTTAGTATGTTTCATTTAATTTTTATAAAATTAATATTCAGATTTTGCAACTTTTTTGATACTTTCCTGCTAAGAGTTATGTTGATCACTTAAAAATGTATTGAGGTTATGTTTATTTTATTCAAGAGGCAGGACATGATGTCTCTTTAACTCACACCAATTTATAATGTCCTTCACCATGCTACCTCTATTGTCAGTGATATTTAATATTCATACACAATGGTGAAAATACAATCAAATACAATACAAAACAATTTTCTAATGATGTTTGATATTAGGCCTAATAAAAAAATTGTGTGGTTCTGATTATGCTCAATTTTCGAATAGGTGGGGTAGGTAGAGTTTTTATTTTATTTTATTATATTTTTTTTTCTGTGTTCAGGTTTTTTTTTCAGGTTTTTCATTGCTTTTCAAATGATCTCTGTGTTGTTTATTTCTTCCTATCAGATGTACAGCCATTACAGATTGGAAGAATGGTTTCACTTTGTCTTTTTAAGTTGATGTCAGTTTCCGCATCCACTATTTCTGGTCAGACTTCACAATTTTTTTTCTCTCTCGAATACATAAAAAAAAGTTCAGGGTCGGCAGTGAAAAGCTAGGTGGGGTTGGGTAACTGGAACCAAACAATTATTTTTTAGGCCTTAAATTATAAATATAATGAAATTTACAATGGTTGACTCATATAAAGGTGTCTTGTCATTTATGTCTGAAAGTGAAATCTACATGTATACAGATCCACCCCAACAATAAATTGACATTTCTCTATGCATGCACTGATACATTGTATGTATGACGCCTTTGTGGTGACGTTACATGTTGTTAGCACCTGACAACAGAAATACCTCAGAAAAGACTGGATGGGTTTTACCACAGGCACTCGAATCAATCTGTATGAATTTTTTTAAATGTATAGTAAATAAGAGAACATATGAAGGTACGGCGAAAAAAATCATACAGATTGATTCGAGTGTCTGTGGGTTTTACGTGTACGTGAAAAGGCAAACCACAGAGTAAATATTTAATATAAGTCCTTAGCACAAACATCAGTGCTAATGTTTGTTGGTGACTTTGCATGTCAAGGGAATACACTTGTACACGTCAACCCCTCGTGAGTGACTATGCTATGTTTGAAGCAGCTGCGAGTGACACTGATTGAATGAACGGCTTATCGCCGTCCATAAATAAACAGAATATTACAGTAACAACCAACTCCCCTCACTGGTATTACAAGTTATACCAGCCATGGGATCAGTGACAAAGGAATGGCACAAGGTACTGATGACTAGAATTAGGACATTAGTAACTATATTTGAACATTTGTCCGAGCTTATGATGAAAATACGACTACATACACAAAATTTTCATTCATTTGTTGTTTTGACGAACCGTTTTGACTTGTTGGCAATTGGAGGGACAGATCGGCCATGGCATCCGTCAAAATCATGTCCGCCTGAAATTCCTCTCTCTTTTGGATAATTTATATCATTTTATGTGAAAATATTGGAAGACAGAGATCTCACCTGAATGGAGGTTCGTTATAAAGTTCCACACTCGATAATTTCATGATAAAACGCCACGTCTAGGAGAAGTGTATTTCCTGACACGAAACACGAAGGACGTCAGCCATACTCATTCAATTGTTTGTGCATTATTAACTCAAGCAAAAGGTCAATGAACTTGTGCTTTTCCCTTTGTAGGCTAGGCAGTGCAAGTGACGTGACTTTACAAATAAAAGTCAGAAGAGAAAAGGCGGA
Source organism: Glandiceps talaboti (assembly GCF_964340395.1). Lineage (NCBI taxonomy): Eukaryota > Metazoa > Hemichordata > Enteropneusta > Spengelidae > Glandiceps > Glandiceps talaboti. Next base: position 8,373,878 of record NC_135569.1, on the reverse strand, counting down.
AAGTTGGATAATCTATCGGCTGATGTAAAGTTAATTTTATCAGAATATGATAATAATAAATAAGATGTTACATATTGCTCAGCCTGTTTGACTGATTGTCGGAATTTGACTTTGGAGAAAAAAATCAGAATCGAGTCCCAACTTTAATACTCGATCCGACTCGACTGCAAGCATACTAGTCGTCTGGTAAATGACGTCATTGGCAAGCATGTTTAAGTTATAAATGCACAACTGTCATAATCATAATATCTGTGATAATAAGTCCTACTGTTTACATTTCTTGTGGATATTTGGATAAGTTAAAGAATTGTTGTTGAGAGGGGGGGGGGGGGTTCCTAATCCTAGGTTTTCAAAGTAATAGACAGGAATGCCGGTATTTCAATCTGTAAGTGTAAAACAATTGAACAGCAAGTTACGTTGTAGCCGACACCAAAAAGTAAAGCAGTTTTGCTCAAAATTTTCTTGAAACCAATCGTTATACTATGACTTCTTTATATAGAAGCGTTCACCCATAGACCCTCCACAACCCACAAATTGGTCATGATTTGATATTACTGCCAGTCAACAATATGCACACCCTATCCCTAACTGAACTAAACTAAACACCCCCGGAGTGAACATCGGTAAACGATCATTTTATATCACTGGTGTGCGACTATTGTACACTGTGTTACTATCTTGGATATTTTGGTTTAAAGAATCATCTAGACAATGCCATAATGAAATTGTATAAGCATTCAGATTTTGTCTGCATCTTTAGCGAATTTATTTTCAATGTTCCCTTCCAGCGTCAATTGTGTTGCGTAACAGGTGTGCAACTGTTTCTACCTTTAGTAGATTTTATGTTGTTCACTTTCCATTTTCTAAATGTGATCTCCACTACGACAACCTTTTGAAAGCCGCTTTCAAAGTCCTTGTTCAATAACGGCACAGAAACGTAAACAAGTTCTTACATTAAGTCGAGAATGTTAAAAGTTTTACTAGAAAATGACGTGCACCATATCTAGATCATATATGTATGTATTACTATAAACGATGGCACATACCAACCACGTGCACGTGTGTAGTATTGGTTGCTCGTCACGGAATAGAGAAAGAGACAATCTTCTCTGAATCTTCTTTAATCCGCCGTGTATTTAGAATGTATAGGGCGCCACCAACGACCATTTCTAACAAATGATGACTATTCGAAAAATCCCATGCCACGGCGAGAGATGGGGTTGACAGAAAAGAGAGGGTGAGAGAAAAAGAAATGGAAGATAGTCGGGGAGATCTTTCCAAGAGACACATTTAAAGGGAGTGATGGAGGACAGACATATAGCGAAGGCGTCAAAGGGAAACAGACTGCATGGGGCAGCATGTATATTTTTAGCAGCACTGAGTCATCTTTATAAGCTCATCCACGTGGATCATCCATGCATCAGCGCTTGTCAACTCAAGATGTACTTCTTTGCAAACTTTGACAATGAACGATTAGCCGCATCTACATCGGATTTTAATCAGATTGCCGCTTCACCATGACTTTGAAGTTTTACCATCCCGTCACGTCGGTGCGCTATATAGAGCTCCAACGACAAAAACCAACAGAGCTAAATATTCTTTCATTCTGAAGCAATTTCTTTACTGAACCGTTTCAGGAATGATAAGTAGTAACTCATTGTTCCATTGTTTTAATGTGTCTGCCTTTGTTTTAATTTGTGACTTTCTCTTAGTATTTGAACGATATTTATTGTTACAGTATGAATTTTAATGTATATTGTGACCTTGTTAAATATCTTTTCATGTATGGTTTTATTTTGCTACTGCCGCACAAAGAATTACCCACGTTGGGATAAAGATGTATTGTATTGTATTGTATTGTATTGTATTGTGTCGTGTCGTGTCGTGTCGTGTCGTGTCGTATCGTATCGTATCGTATCGTATCGTATCGTATCGTATCGTATCGTATTGTATTGTATTGTATTGTATTGTATTGTATTATTCTATATTCAGTGCGAAAAATGAGATAAGCAAAGATGACCTTGGCATTGTTATACCGGCGTATAAGTAACTCCACTACCACCGGGATGCAATCCACACCAGAATTCTCTTTTGTTTCAAGTCATTGAATTGTTCTACTGCGCATGACAATGTTTCTGTGATTGATAACTTCATAACGTGGTGAATGGAATTGATTTGGAGATGTCGTTTGAATTTAACCTTACATATATTTGTCGTTGTGGGGTTTGAGAACCGCGCAAAGTTTCATATTTTTTTATATGGCACTTGTTAGCCGAGCAAGATCTCCGACATTGTTAACGCACATTAATAATTCTTGGATATGAGATAGTATCTCAATTTTAAAATCTTGCATCTTCGACCACAAATCGTAAATCTTAATATGACGTTGACAAAAACCTATAACTGAAAGTTTGTTCTGTAGCAATATGCAACACAGTTTCAATTTGATAAACCGTTTTGCAGTACGGTTCAAAGTTGTGAACACATATGGGTTTACAGTGGCTAAATAACTTCGAGAAATTACATTTGAACTTGAAGAAATGACCTTATACCTCAATATTGAAAACGCATATTGTACTTGATTTTATCGGGGGGGGGGGGTTAAAATCGTTAAGCAAATATATCAATGACAAGTTACTCACGGCCAAAAGCCAAAATTTACTTCATATCACATTGCGCAGCACACTCGTCATGTAAATGAAAAATTGCAATGTATAGTGGTGATAATACAGACTAGACCAGTCATCAGACCCCCTAGGCAAATGTTAGCGTGATAGAAGGACAAATGTAGGTCGCCTGAATGTATCCATTGCTGGGTGGTATGTCACACATGTGCCGTCCGAGTTGAAAGTAAAGGAGCGGTGAACATTCGAAAATTCGCAGATGAGGGTAGGTATTATTGTTTTTACATTGAACAGTATTCTTGTTTACTCGATCCTTTTTGTTGCCGTAGTCTTTCGACTGGGCCGTACCACATGTGTGGTACATAATACGTAGTTACTCGAGGTCGAAACTGCACGACCTTGGGTTACAGTTTTACACTTTAATACAAAGACGTCGATCATTTCCCAGAGCTTGTGATTACAAATTTACATGTACACAACTCGACAGATGTAATAAGCAAAACATGCATACTGAGAAGGTGCCAGTGGTTAATATTATGGTACAACTTGTACAGCAGAGTCAGAGTATACAATGTGAGAAAGCTATATATAAGGTATATATATATGTACACATCGACGGGTGCAAAAATTGACCTTTGCAAGTGCAGTCGACAGAATGATCGAACTCGTGTGTACATACCTACGAAATTTTAAATAATATTTTCCAAAACTTCTATGAAATGCATCGTGCTACGTTCATATTATGATTCGCAAGCAGTACCTAACCATCTATGTTAAAATGGCGTCGTTGATCGCTTTTTAATATACAGAAATGCGTTCGTTTTCATGATTGTTGATGTTTTTGCTTGGGTTCTCGAAATTCACGAGTATAGGAAATCTCGCGAGGGTTGCTACAACTCACAATCGTCGCGTCATGCAGTGTTGTGTTACCACTTCAGCGATTTTTCATGTTTTATTATATCTGCAGACCATAATAGGTAATAAAAATACACCGCATCATATATTCAAGAGTGGAAGTGTAGATGAGTTTTATAAAAAAGAAAAATATTGCCAGGAATATAGCCTGTTTACGGCGATGGTGATGAGAGATAAGACAAGACAAGACAAGACAAGACAAGAGATTGAACAAAATTTACGGAATGTACCGTCGGCGTAAAGCACCGTAAATAGGCTAGGAATATTAATAGGCAAAGTTCTAAAAAAAAATGTTGAAATACAACTACATGTTTACCTAAATATATTGAATTGTATTATTAATACGTGTTATTTAAATATAATTTGTGTGGGGGTGGGGGGTGGGGGAGGTGACAGGTCGTGCCATTATTGAATTTTTTATTTTAATTCATAAAAGAATTTAGAAAAAAGATGATAGAGTTAGGTTATCAGCTCCATAAAAATGTTGCCTTAATTCAGTATTTATAGTATGATGTAAAATAATTAGATATTATATCCCAATATTTTTCTTTTGTTCAGCAAAGGAAAATACAAGTGACCAATAAATGGGCCCTTGTCACTAGGAACTACTAGACAAGTAGTGACAAACCCTTTGGGTCATGAGTATTTTCTGGCAGAATGAAGAAAAATATTGGGAATAATATAATTATACTTCCTCAAACATAATTCATGAAAAATAATAAAGATTGGGAAAGTTTTAACTTTATTACTTGATATCTTGAGCACTGCAGAATCAGTGGCAGAGACACAGGCTTTTGTTATGTGGAACAATCAGGATTTATGAAATATTGTGAAGATTGATGGCAAGTTTGGACATTTTTACTCATATTTTGACATCTAAGAACCAATGATACAAAAGTTGCAAGTTTGCTACAAGCTTGTAGACAATAATCCAGTTAAAAAAATCTCATTTTTTTGTTTGTGTGTTTGACTTGAGATAATATGCATTTAATTCTTACTTTTTAGGATGCTGCAACAGGATTTGTCACAAAGAAAACCTAAACAGTCTAGGAAAAATCTGAAACAAGATGCAAGGTGAAAAAGGAACTTTCCAAGAAATGGTTGCTCCTTTGGCAACTCATGATGAAAATGATGATAGTGTTGCCATGGAGCCTAATGAGGGACCTGATCTTGATGAGGAATGCAGTTTACCCCAAGATCATAAACTACTTCCTTCAAATCCAGTGGTTGGTTTCTCTTCTGAAAATGGAGTGGTTAAAGATATACCATCTGTTGATAGGACAGCTCATCAATGCAAAGAAATCAAACAGCGTAATTGGAAGAATCTATTATTACTAGGTACTGCATTTTTATTAAATTTTTCTGCATATGCTGGATTGGAGGCATTACAAAGTAGTATTAATTGTGTACAAGGCCTCGGAATGGCATCACTTCTTACAATCTATCTGGGTATGATTGTGTCAAGTCTCTTCTTCTCAGCTCTTGTCATACGTCTCCTAGGCACAAAATGGACACTGGCTTCTTGTATGTCTTGTTATACAATTTATATTCTCTTAAACTTTTACCCTCACTGGTATACACTTATTCCAGGTGCACTTTTAGAGGGTTGTGCTGCAGCACCAATGTGGACATCTGAGAGTACATACATCACATCCATTGCTAGAATGCATTCTGAGGTAACCAAAGACACAGCAGATGCAGTACAAGGGAAATTCTTTGGCACCTTTACAGGAATGTTTTATTTTGCACGTATTTCTGGTAATCTAATATCTTCAACTGTTTATAAGAAATTACTGACCTATAACCACACAGCTCCTGAATTGATAGAATCTATGTACACTTGTGGTGCAAATGACTGTAAAGAAACAAGTGGCAACATCACAACATATTGTAATCCTCCACCAAGGAGTATCACTGCGATTGTTTTAGCCATCTATACAACATTAAGTGCATTGGCTATTTTACTTATTGTGTTTTTCCTGGACAAATTACCAAGAGAAAAGGAAGTTCGGAAAAGTGTTCCTGTCCTTGGAGCTGCTGCAGCAACAATACGTTTGTGGAAAGATTATCGTCTATGGCTGGTTTCACCTATTATTTTGTCTGCTGGACTCCATATGGGTGTCATCAGAGGAGATTTTACTTTGGTAGGTTAGTAAATTAGCTGTTACCGAGTTTCAATAGATATCCCTCCTACTCGACTCAGAGGATCTATGATGCCACAACACTAGATTACATCCAGGGAGGACAATGATTGTGGTGTCATATATACTGCCAGTAGACTGGTCTAGCTGCTAGACCTTTGGGCTTTCTTCTGATATTTCAAGCAACCAAATACCACTTTGCACCAACTGTGCAATAGTTGGCATTTATAGCAAGTGCACCCTGTGTACTGTTAAATCATCCTGTTCGGCAACCTTCAGGGCCAACACCTGAGGTCTTTTTACAAGACTACTACCATAGTAGATAAGCTCAAGGTAAAGCACAATGTCTAAGACTATTGTCATCAACTTTGAAATGTTCTTACCATGATAGGAGAGAAACACCTCACTCTTATATCAACCAATTCAACAGTGTTCATTGAGGTGTGTTCAGTTGTAACCGTTTTTGGTCATGAAGATTTTACTTCGTTTTTAAAAAAAAAAAAAATTCTTGTGAACTCTTTGTATCTTATATCATGATTTTCTGTGTAAAAAATGGAATGTGTTTGATGGTTTTCTTTGATGTACAATCTTTCATCTTGTTCGTATAGTTTACTTTAGTTTATTCAATATATTTGACTCTGTTTATGAGCTACATATTGAAATTTAATGTAAAATAGTAGTTTGTGGTTTTCTGATTATTTTTTTGCCAAATCAAATCAAATCATTGCATTGCTAACAAAGGGGTAGCTTAAGAGATAATAGGCATCTGTCTGTCTGTCTATCTGTCCATCTGTCAGTCTACCATCATTATCTCAAAATAACACATGTTGGTTTGAAATTAAATTTAGTATACAGAGTCATTGAGCAAATGATATAACATGATATACGATACAACTATCACATTCACAAAAAAGACAAAACAGATACATCACTGAATACCTTTGCTGAGGATAACACAAAAGTTTTAACAACTTATTTCCATTGTTGTCCTCTCATATAAAAGTCTAAGCATTTGTTGAGAGGACAAAGTTGAAATCCACCCATGCAGGGGTCCGCAGTAATTTTATGTGTCTAAAAATTTATTTTGCATTTCTTTTTCTTTCCAGTCGTATGTAACATGTGGCATTGGAATAGAGTATGTGGGTTATGTGTGTGTAGCACATGGTCTTTGTCAAGTTATAATGTCTCTTTCCTGTGGCATGATTGTGAAGTACACTGGTAGGATTGCAGTCATGGTGTTTGGAGTTGTCATTGATGTTGTTGTCCTTATTGCAATGTTGCTATGGGAACCAAATCAGAATCACATGGTGGTGTATTTTATTCTTTCAGCTGGGCTAGGAGTTCAAGATGCTATTGCGTATACCCAAGGCCAAGGTAAGTATACTCCTATATAAGCCAAGGCAATCAATCCCAGCAGGTTCTTGCATTTGTGTTATCTTATCTCAGGAGCTATAAGTATTACTTGCATTTGTGTATAGTCTTATCCCTGGAGCTATAAGTATTACTTGCAATTGTGTTATGTTATCCCTGGAGCTATAAGTATTACTTGCATTTGTGTATAATCTTATCCCTGGAGCTACAAGTATTACTTGCATTTGTGTTATTTTATCTCTGGAGCTATAAGTATTACTTGCATTTGTGTTATTTTATCTCTGGAGCTATAAGTATTACTTGCTTTTGTGTTATCTTATCTCTGGAGCTGTAAGGATTACTTGCATTTTGTATTATTTTATTCCTGGAGCTATAAGTATTACTTGCATTTGTGTTATCTTATCTCTGGAGCTGTAAGGATTACTTGCATTTTGTATTATTTTATTCCTGGAGCTATAAGTATTACTTGCATTTGTGTTATCTTATCCCTGGAGCTATAAGTATTACTTGCATTTGTGTTATTTTATCTCAGGAGCTATAAGTATTACTTGCATTTGTGTATAATCTTATCCCTGGAGCTATAAATATTACTTGCATTTGTGTATAATCTTATCCCTGGAGCTATAAGTATTATTTGCATTTGTGTTATCTTATCCCTGGAGCTATAAGTATTACTTGCATTTGTGTATAATCTTATCCCTGGAGCTATAAGTATTACTTGCATTTGTGTTATCTTATCCCTGGAGCTATAAGTATTACTTGCATTTGTGTTATCTTATCCCTGGAGCTATAAGTATTACTTGCATTTGTGTATAGTCTTATCCCTGGAGCTATAAGTATTACTTGCATTTGTGTAATCTTATCCCTAGAGCTATAAGTATTACTTGCATTTGTGTTATCTTATCCCTGGAGCTAAGTATTACTTGCGTTTGTGTTATCTTATCTCTGGAGCTGTAAGAATTACTTGCATTTGTGTTATTTTATCCCTGGAGCTATAAGTATTACTTGCATTTATATTTTATCTTTTTAAATTTCCATTCATTTTACAGCTTTCTTTGGAGTACTTTTCCCGAAAAAGTCTTCAGCAGCTTTTTCAAATTTTCATCTTTGTTATTCAAGTGGAGCAGTTTTATCTTATGCAATGAGTTTATTCATGTGTGTATCTACCAAACTGTATATACTACTTTTTCTGGAACCTGTGGCTATCATTCTGTATGTCATAGTTGAAGTTCAATATCGTAAACAAAGGAGTAACAGTACTGATATTCTCAGTCAGGAGAAAGATAATAAGTAACTTAGTCTGGATGCAAATTGTGGTTTCTGACCACAGCAAAGTTGTTCATCCAATCAGTGAATCCCAGCTGCTATCGTGACGTAAACACTGTATAAGTAGCATCCTGAGCTGACAAATATACCATATTTGCACATTACGAAACTGCCCCAATAAACATTAACTTTATGAGGGACTGTGTTATTGGTTAGAATTTTGTGATAGACTAACAAAGACATGATGTTAATGACTACGTAGGTAGCTGTGGATGAATTTTAAATTGCATCTCATGCATCTCAAAACTTCTAGAGTAACAACTTTGACTAGACTGTGAGAGAAGGTATAAATCACAACGATACTATATAGGAACTAGACTATGAATAACTTAAAGACATATGATTGGATCCCATGCATGTCTACCTGTGCCCACACAGTTCAGTTTGCCCAGACCCCTGGATGGTTGAAAAAAGGAAAATGTTGGGAATGATGTAATATCTGCAATCATTAAAATTGGGAAAAACTATGCTCATTTTGAGCACAGCAGAACCAACTACATAGATGTGCACTGTGCGTCATCATTTGTGGACCGTGATGTATCTTTCATAGACCATGCGTCATCATTTGTGGCCCGTGATGCATCTTTTATAGACTGCTTCATCATTTGTGGACTGTGCTGTATCTTTCATAGACCATGCTTCATCATTTGTGGACTGTGCTTCATCAGTTGTGGACTGTGCTGCATCTATTATAGATCATGCTTCATCATTTGTGAACTGTGCTTCATCAGTTGTGGACTGTGCTGTATCTTTTATGGATTGTGTTTCATCCTTTCTTTGTGGTCTGTGCTTCATCAATCTGTGATGTACCCACTCATGAATAATTATCACTAATCCAGCCATCACAAGGGTTGCACCAGCCACAACAAAAGAGATGAAATAACTATTTGTTATGTTATCATAGCCAAATCCTGCAAGAGAGGAAAAGCACAGAAGAAAACTTATAATCATAATTCAAGAAAATACTCGGTTGTCAACTGTCATGACCTTGACACCTGAATAGAATGTCAGATGTCATTTGTGAAAAATTTACATAAAATTGTAAACATGCCACCCAAATATTGTGTACTTGTCAACAAAGATTTACTTTGAATTGGCTTCCAAGGTGAGCTATTATATTGAAGAGATTTAAAATATATAAAATTTATAGGAAAAGATAAGAACAGACTTGGACCCTTAACTTAAATAAGTTTTGTATCATTGACTGAGGGTGCCTCTTGATATGTCCAAGTGGTTTTGAAAGTATTCATAAAGAGCTGTTTAATTTATATCATCTGTTGCATATGGAATTTTGATTTGTGGTGTTTGGCAATTTATATTAAATTGTGAAATACTTTACATGAACACTATTAAAGTATTGGTTGTCAGTTGATAGAATGAAATATTCGATTGTATCACAAAATAAATCGACATGTATATGTGTGCCATAGTGTGTTGTCCTTGTACCAAGTTTGATAGAAATCGGTCGTGTCATATGTCCAACTGATGGGTCTGGACATGATAAAGCGTTAAAAAAATGCTGATAAATATTTCACCTGCATTAGTGGTGTATCCTCACAGACAGACAGACAAAAAAAACAATCAATCACCAAAGTCCAAGTTTTTGCAGATTTCGAGATAGTAACTACTTCTAGAGTCCAGATTGGTATTTACAGTATATATATATATATATATATATATATATATATATATATATATATATATATATATATATATATATATATATATATATATATATATATATATATATATATATATATATATATATATATATATATATATTATATATATATATTTTGATGTTTTGAAGTAGATACCTCGGATTAGTTTGTCGTATAAATATGATCCATTTATTGTGTGGGTGGTGCATAACAGTGTGGTCCTACCACAGAGGTGGAATGTGCTACAAAGAAGTTACCAAGTTCGCTCTCCATCTTTGGTTGAAATGCCCTCAGGCTTATGAAGGCATAAAATAGTAGTCACCTCTTGTTACCATCTACGAGACTTTTGCAACACTATATGAATGTACAAAAGGCCCAGGGGTTCAACTCTGAAGAGTTTATTGCTATAGTCTTGGTTACCCAGCCTCACCACAGGTGGCTCACTTCATGGCATGGCTGAGTGAGAGTCTGACTCTGCTGGGGGCGGATGGTCCGGGCGGAGAGTCTGGGTAACCAAGACTGGCAAAATAATGACTACACAAGACTGGGTGTCAGAATTAGTTACAATGCCGCGACTTTTTCTGGTATTCTTGAAATGCATCATGATGTTCAAGTCATTGACAGATTCATCGTTGGTGGCGCTCACGATCATATATTAATCATCGGGTGACAGAAAATTATGAGGACATTGACCACAGACATTTTAGTATATTATACATATTTATTTAATGGCAGATTTGTTAAATTGCACACATGTTATGACTCTTTGGTTAGCAAATTAGTAATGAGTACAAAATGTACTTACATAAAGATAAAACTTACAGGCAATATGCAAGAAACTATCTCACTAGTTATTTTTTTTCACTTTTACTAAATTTGTGTTTAACACATAACTCAAATCTATAGTTTCTCTACAACGAGATATCTAACAGTTGACTAATACTGTGACCGCTGAGGGCCCCGTGACACGCGAGTGCAAGTGTGGCGTACTCGAGGTATTTGCACGAGTGCTTGCAGTGCTCTCTACGCCCATACGCTCATTACATGAAAGTGCAGCAGAAAACACTGCAAGCACGAGTGCAAATATCTCAGAGTACAACACACCGGAACTAACGTAACATGGGGGTCTGTTATCATTACATATCTTTATCTGAAACGGCAAATTTCCATAACATCATTATAAATTATACATTCAGATACAGTGCAATTTCGCACTGCAGTGAAAATATATGCGCGCGCACCAGTGCAAGTAATCTTTGGTATATATTTAATAATTTCGATTCCTTTTTATAGTACATAATCATTTCATTTAATATCAAGATGAAAACATACATTTTGAAAGTTTGCTTCATTTTGATAGTGAATACAACGTCTGCACATATTACCATGGTAACAACGTGTAAATAGAGGAGACTGCCTGAGATACTGCATGTATATATATATATATATATATATATATATATATATATATATATATATATATATATAATATATATATATATATATATAATAATGATAATAATAAAAAGTAACAACTAAGCATAGTATAATGAAGTAATACAGCAAAACGTTTCTCAGTTCGGTATTTAACTAAACGTGTGGTATCTAAGACTACATAGAAAATGACAATTCCCCGTCACAATTTACAAAAAACAAATGTTTGGCTCTTGATTGTGGCGAATTGAAAGACACATTCCATAAACCAATTTACATCAATTTTCTACATTTCTACTTGTATCTGCATATCAACATTATATATATATATATATATATATATATATATATATATATATATATATATGTGTGTGTGTGTGTGTGTGTGTGTGTGTGTGTGCGTATGTGTGTGTGTGTTTGTGTGTGTATATATGCATGATACATACATATATATGTGTATATATATGTATATATATATATATATATATATATATATATATATATATATATATATATATTTGTCAATAATAGTTATGACTAAATGAACTTTTAGAAAGAGTAGCTTCTAAAAATTCATATTTGTCCGTATGTTGCGAGGTTCTATGATTAAAAAGAAAAGTTTCTAAAATATTAACATCTGTCCGTATATGAGGAAGTTATATTAGAAAGAAAGTCGTTTGTAAAATTTCACATCTGTCCATATATGGCGAAGTTCTATTAGAAAGAAAAGTTTCTAAAATTTCACATTTGTCCGTATATGGCGAAGTTCTATTAGAAAGAAAAGTTTCTAAAATTTCACATTTGTCCGTATATGGCGAGGTTCTATAGTTTCTAAAATTCACATCTGTCCGTATATGGCGAAGTTCTATTAGAAAGAAAAGATTCTAAAATAAAACCATGTGCTACAAAATATAAATGATGATATTAGTTTGAAACAAACGTGAAATACTCTAAGATTAACCATTTGATAGAATAGAATAGAATAGAATAGAATATAATAGAATAGAATATAATAGAATAGAATAGAATAAAATAGAATATCATTTCGATAATTAATTGTATCAAAATGATTCTTCTTTGCTTACAATTTCGATTATGATTTTCACGACTTAAGATTTAATTTCAGTGTTGGATTTTTTACGTATATGAATTATCATGGTGATACTGTTGAGGTATTATGTTCTCGCATTAGTGTCACCCTAACCATGAGGATTACATAGAATTATTCTTTTGCTTTGGACTATTTTTTTCACATTGAGCTTTTAAGACAAAGAACTTGGGGGACATGGGTCTTCGGGGACCTCGGCTTTGTCTTTCATGTAGTCTTCTGGTTTGAAGTCGTAAGTGCTTTGGCAGGTCTTTTTGACGTCTGTGTTCCGTCTGAGTTGGCCGGTAGAATCCATGGAGTGATGTTTCCGTTGTACACTGGGATTATCGAAGCGTACAGCACGCATGCGCTCATCTTCACTTTCTTTCATGAAATTTGTCGGGCTGGCAACTGTCGGCAAAGTTCTTGCTTTTTGCGGTGGTTGCTGTTCATGAGAACTAACATCTGCATCTACACCACGTAACCATGTCTGTTGACTCTCAAACGTTTCAACTTTGAGTCTACTGAATTCCTTTTCAGGTAGTTCAGGCGGCATGTCAACTGTTGCAACCATGGAATCAATATATGCATCATCCACAGTAGGCATATTTTCGTATATCTGGACTTGTGGTTCCTTTATCAACTCTGGTGTGTTGCTTCCCTGGGTAGGACTCGGAGTTGTAGTGTATTCCAGTAGGTCGAGTGCAGCATCTAGGGGACCAAAGTTGAGTGGTGATTTACTCCCACTTGGTGAAGTTTTTACACTTTGTAATATGTCGGGAGTGTCATCTTGTGTTGTATCGGCTTGCTCATCAATGTTTTCATAACGATGCCTTTGTAGACAAACATTCTCGCCAACACCAGACTTTTCTTGGACACTTGTTGCCGACGGTTGCGTTACTTCTTCTCTGTTACTCCTGATGTCTCCTGCTTTGCTGTAACTGTTGATAGTATCATCTTGGGCATCCAAGTTTACATAGGTTATCTTCTTTTCTTTTTTAGGGATGTTGTCAAATGTAAAGCTCTCCGATGCATCAGTATTGCCAACAACTTCAACTGACTTGTTTTCGTGTTGGTCATCCATATTTCGGAAAGGGTTGGAGCTGCTTACAAACGGATTAAAGTAATTAGGCGGCTGATGTTCCGTACCTTTAGCCTCACTCTCCTGGTAACTCTGTTCGGCCATCAGATTCTTGTATGGCCGATGCGACTCATGATGTGCTGCAAAGGGATTGGTAGGCTTTCCTTTCCCTGATGTGTGTTGATCCCCAAATGTTGATTCTAAATTCAAACATCTGACACCCAGACTAATGTCTTCATGAATAGTGGGATTTGATAGATGTATTGGTTTCTGTGTATTGTCTAACTCTGGTTTGTCAAGTGGTGGTGGTACGTTTTCATACTGGTGTCTGTGTCGTTGGTTTTCAAGCGTTCGACCACGTGGTTGTGCATTCCTGTGCTTCCCAATATCACCAGTGATGTGTTTCTCATTAGAGTTGGGTAAATTTTCATATTTCCTTTTCTGTTTTTCATCTTGCAGGGTTTGAATTTCGGTATGTATTGCAACTGCTGGTGGGGAATACTGCTGTTGTTTCTCACTCAGAGATGGTAAATTTTCATAATCGGGTTGTAATGCGGTATCACACATTTGCAATTTTTTAGGCAAATCATCAGTTCCAGTGACCGGTTGGTTAGCAGGTAGATTAACACGTGGGTCTACCATATTCATTTCTTCGTAGGAGCCTTTTCTATTACGTGCAGGATTAACACAAGGACTGTTTTTATGATAGTGATCACCATGTGGGTCATTTGTACTGGTTGTCATGTGATCTGTTCGAGTTAAAGTATGAGTGTCCTCCTTGGTATAGCCATACAGGTTTGATTCTACCTGCTTCCTAACACCACCAATATTATGGTTTTGGCCTGAATTAGGTAAATTTTCATATTTATGTTTCTGTTCGACTCCGTATGATTGGATAAGCTTCGGTTTTATTTCTACCAATTGTGGCGATAAATCTTCAGCCTGTTGTTTCTCGTTTCTAGGTGGTATGTTAACATACGGATATTGCTGCTCTGCCATCTGGAAATCAGAGATCTGTAATGGCTTGTTGGTGTCTGGAAAGGTATCACTGACTCCTGAGGCTGGTATTCCAGAGTCCACATTAACGTATCGACCATCCAGGGTCATAACTTCATAACTCTGGGAAGTATCACCCATAGCACGCGAGTTGGGATTTTGATCAGAGCAGTCTGGTATAATTGGTAGCTCTTTAGATCTATACCTAGCTGCAGTCAAAGCATGCAACTCTGCTGGCGAGGTGGAAGAGATGTCCGTGGAGGAATCCTTATATAGATGGCTGCTCCCATCCTCTGCAAATTGGTGTGGTTGTGACGACCCTGTCTTCATCACGAAGCCAACATGCTGTTCCGCATCAGACTCGGGCAAGTTTTCATATTCATGATTCTGTCCTGTATTCTCAGGTTGGACACCTGCCAACTGTGGAGACGAATCCTTATTTTCAGATGGTAAATTTTCATATGCATAGTTTTGTTGTGTTACCATTAAGTTACTCTCCTCTAATCTCTCACCATCAACTCTAGTGGCTGGGTTAGATGCATCCAGGTTGACATAGCGACCAGCAAGAGTCATATCTTCATACTTAATATGGCTTAGACTTGGAGTATCTCCTGTTGAATCATTTGGTGATGGAATGACAATATTGTCCACAGTGGCATCACATGTATTGCTATTGTTCATATTGTTGTTGTAAGAAACTGGCATTGATTTTTCCTTTGAGGCTGTATCTGTACTCTGATATTTTGCAAATGATTCTGTCTCATCTGATGTTGGACTAAATGCTTCAGGTAGACAGTCTAATTCTTCATCTACACCTTCGCTTCCATCACTACAACCTAAGACCTCCTCTTCTATGCTACCTCCAAGGTCACACTGTATACCAGCATTTTCGGATATAGTTCTTGGTAAAGACCTACAGCCCCGCTGTGTTTGAACCAGTGAAGTAGATTTTGAAGTCGTCATTCCATCATTTTCGGATCTAGACCGTCCTTTAGATGGAGGTTCATTAGCCTCACTAGAGGTAGTGTCATCACTGTACCACACGGCGGCGTTCTCTGGACGTGGGTCACTTTTCCGACGAAGTCTGCTCCCTGGATTTGTGAATTTCTGTTTAAGCTGAAAATAAAATGACAAATATGGTTTGTAAAAGGCCCACTGTACACTGGGGTGAGGAATCCTTAGAAATAAAGTTAGGAGCATCACATCTCTTGAAGCCATCAATAGCCTAAAGTATTATTTGGGCATTCAGTATTTGTTTTCAATGTACAGCAGAACTCTTCTAGACCAGATAAGCCAGTTTTTATTATTCTATTTTAGAGAGGTCGTGCGATGCAGGATTGATAAAATCAACCTTGTTTTAATTCCAGTCAAAGCCAAATTACAGTAAATATCTCAATTATCACAGATTGATGGTGTCAACAATTAGTCATTTAATATGCTACGATATTGAAGTTAATGTGGTTGTACAAGACAGAGATAGTGTACTGAGTCTTTTAGCAACATTTTTGTGTTAACTGATAGAATATTTACCTTGTTAATTAAGTTTCCACCAGCTTCCGGCTTCGATTTTCCTGACTTGGGCGCTTTGGAGGGAAATTCCTTATAGTATCGATCCCTCAGTCTTTTGATGTCTTCTTTTTTCATGTGCACCATGGATCTACTTATTGTCAACAACAAAAACGCAAATAGATTTATTTGAGTTGATGATCAGAGATTTATGTATTTGTAATTTGGCATCGGAGTACAATTTAATCAATTGAACTGCAAAAAATGGGTGGGGTGGGGTTAGGTGTTGGACAAAACAGTGCTTAAGAGATTGGCATGGTCGATATGAACCTGGTTTAGTCAAGACAAGGAGATTGTGGTAAATGTGATGTCGCCGCTTGATACAAAGTTTGTGTTGAATGTGATGTCATCACTTGAAAAAGAGATTGTGTCATGTGATGTCATCACTTCTCAAACAGATTGTGATGTCATCACTTGACAAAGAGATTGTGGTAAATGTGATGTCATCACCAAAGGTTTTTCCCATAAACCCTTGCAGAAAATTCCCAAAATGATTGAACACGTGTTAGGTGCAGTAGGGTTTCTTCACAAAAACTAAACGTTGATTAGTGCATTAATGTTAATGAAAACCCTATGTAAATGAGTAGTGGTGATCAATGCAGGTGTACTGAAGATAGAAATAAGCTTGGGTTGACTTTTTTTCTTAAATTAGAAAATTGAAATAATTGGTAATATGATAGACTTAGTCAAGTCTCCGGTCTCATACTCTATTATATAAAAACACACAACTGTTTTGTGTGTGGAATGATGACCTGGTTGAGGGAACGTGTAACCCCAGGAAAATACTTCTAACGGGGAAAAATAAAAAGGTTGAAGACATAATTTTCTTTAAAAAATATAAAAGTGAATAACAAACTCAAAACATTTGAAGATTGTGAGACTTGAAAAAGTTCTCAAGGGACTTGTGCCAGTCTAGTAATTGAATGTCTAAGTACACCTACCTAAGTTCATGGTCTGTGACGTCACCGACACTGCTAAGGTTAGAGATGTTAAGGTAATTCTCCAAGCCATAGTAGTATTTGTCTAGGTTGATCTCTACTAACTGGGAGAAGAAAACGTTTGTTCGTTTAGCAGCCGTTGCCATGGTTGGAATTCAACTTCCGGTTCGCTGGAAATCTGCAAAATTTAAATAAGAAAGTATTTTAGGCAGGTATTACATTTGAACCTTACGATTATGTTCTGTATTACTCTTTCTGTACATTACCATTCTTGAAGTTTGGATTTATTACAACTCTAGAGAAACGAACATTCAGAAAAATGACACTGCAAGACATTACATTCACGATGCAACGTTTTCTGAGTATGTTATAGTAGGGAATAGGGAACTTGCACACCCGCCATGTAACATCATCAGAAATGTGATAATAAATACTAATCAAATAGTATTGTAAACAATATTGATACATTGCTTATAACCACCAATATTCAATTCATAGTTACCCTGACCATTGTGGGAGGTTTTTATCGGTAGCTCCAGGTTAGGCATTACGATAACCACAGATAATTCCATAGTCCTTTGCATCTGAGCATGCTCAGTCTGGATGCAAGTTCCCTATTGCTTAGAATGACTCTTTGTGAGTTACAGGATGTCGACAACCAGTCTAGTACATTTCCTATACAATATCGTTACCATTTGGTATATTTGTTAGCTCAGGGTGCTACTTATACACTGTTTACACCACTATAACAGTTGAGGTTCACTGATTGGAAAAACAACTTTTTGTGCTGATTAAGGGACTTTGACTAGACGTGGTTTAGTTAGAAACCACGTTGGCATCCAGACTTGTCGACAGCAGCAGTTAGGACAAAATTCAAATCCTCGCCTTGTTCCCCTTTCAATAGTCTTTGCTCGTGTATAGGTTTTACACTGGTCGGTATTTGTGTACTAGTACTACCTCGATGAAAAAAGGCTACTATTTCCAGGAATACACAAGGGGAAGTGAATAAAATAAATCTCTCTTTTAAAAGGAACTAGACACATAAACCTAAGTGAATAAAATAAATTGGTATGAAACGATTTAAAGAATGTAAAGTCCTTCCGTTTTATTTGTTTTGTTCAGTATCAAGATGTGAATATGAGCAAGTACATAAACAGAACGCATTACTATACTCTCGTTTCACGCTAGACTATTACGTGTACGTTATTCGGCGTATACGGAAACTTAATGAGAACACCAGATAAAATTTTGAAATGTATTTCATGAGAGTAAGCCCATATTTTTTTCTAAAATACTCCCATAACATACTTTCATGGAAAACAAACTACTCCCATAACAAACTAAAAAAAATTTCACGATTGTAATTTTTTTCCTTGTGTCCACATTATCCTTCCGTTGGCAGGCCTATGTTTTTTATGTGTGTAATCTGTACAGATATTTTTAGAACTAACTAACCAATCTCGAAACGACAACTAGACGACGCATGGTCTAATTACAAATTATACATGTGTGATTTCCCGGTTCACATCTTAGTTTGTTTTAACTGAAAAGTACGGTCATTTTACCACCCACTTCCTTGAAGAATGTCGGTACCTATTAATAGCAAATACTGAATAGTAACGTCGTGATAGCAGTGCATCCTAATGTAAACATGCGTAATATAACCACAAATTAACAAAGAACGAAGTCCTCTAGAATGTACTAAATCTGGTGAAATTCGTCGGAAAGAGTCCAATTATAGACGTGGTTTATGTGTTTATGACGTCATTAATTACTGGAATATAAATGAAGTTTTTGTTTCGGTACGGAATTTTCACGGATTTTCTCCAAACTTCCTCGCACTAGGTTGTCACCCAATCTGATCTGAATCTGGATCCCCCGAACAAAACAAACGTCACAACACGATGGAAATAGACCGCTTTCAACACATCAGATTTTATCAGATTGGTTGTCACCCAGCATAATGCGACCAACAAGATTTTTGATATTCTGAAAGAAAAATATGAAAATTTCCCTCTATTGATGCACACTTGCCCAAATCAAGAAAGGCAAGCAGCCGTCACTTGAAAAATATGCAAAGGTCCTCTAACGTAAACTTTAGAGCAAGCAATGTAAATAAAATCATACGCACATAGTTGTCACGTGACTGACAGGTGATCACTGTACTGGCAGTACACCGTCCCTCTAATCACGTGATAGACTGACTGTGACTAGTAGCTTTTTATGAACACACAGTTTTTAGTTTCAGGGACTTATCAACTCAAACCGGACCAGAAAACAGGATGCGTTTCCATTTGTAATCCAATCCACTTGTTGGCCACTTAAAATTGTCAGTCATTTTAATATTTATGGTCTGTACAATACAGTACAGTACGGTGTGATCGTGATGGCAAACAGTACTTTGACGTGAGAAGATCGCAGGGTGACGAATGTCGAGTTAGCAAGCATGACATGGGTATGATGTACCACAGTGCAGATTATCGAACTGTTGTTGCTTATCACGTGACAGCTAGACATGAACGACCTACCTAGTCCTTTGCATTGGTCACAACAGAGTCACAAGATATAATCGGCCTAAATCCTCATAATCCAAATTATAATGTCACTCTCTATAAATAGTTGTTATCAGGTTGTTTTATAATTATACAAGTCAGATAATGAGAACATTATCTGGTTCGCCAAATCTTACCAAATTTTTT
>NC_135569.1:8266539-8349039 GCF_964340395.1 Glandiceps talaboti | reverse complement strand
ATTGATAAAATAGAGGTCAAAGTGATATCAAAGTTTAGTCATTTTAATATCCATTTAGACCTATGGCCGCCGAATACTGTTTTAACTCTATGGGAAAATGAAAAAATTGGCGATTTCCTTGCAAAGAAGATAGCGAACACCTAAATTTCGTTGTTCCAAACGGACCAGAACAAGTTTTCACACGGCAAAGTTTTTTGGAGAGAATCGAAGAACTTTGATTTACAGGGACATTTGTTACCGACAATTGTCAACCATTCTCTATTCACGCAACCCCCTCCCCCCCTCTCCTCCCCATGCATTTAAATGTTGCTAGGTAAAGGAAATTTCCGATATTTCGTACATTATGGCTTAACATTTAAGAACAACAAAATGTCGCTTCTGTGCAGTTAACAAATTCGTATCACAGATTGGTTGATACATCTTGCAAGACTAGATCAAACTGACGTCCGGGATCGAAGTTCAATCCATAGATTACAGTAAACAATAATCACCTCATTGTATTTGGAAGTCAATGCCTAAAATAATATCAAACTGATATTTTATTCTATTCTTCCGAGTCTGTCATGTCGGGATTATGATATCAGTAATTTTGGATATTGTGTGTTTAAGCTAAGTCAACAATTCCATTAATCACATACATGATACAGCACTTCGTCCACATGTAAGGTATTGTTCCTAGACTGGTGACAGTTTTGGAAATCGTAGTACAAGTATGAGTAATGTCGAGTATATTTAAAAGTCTATAATTTACGCCCTAATCTCATTCGACTGTAAACAGTGTACATTGCCCGTGTACAAGTACGACCCTATTGTATTGGGACGTAAAATACCGATGTCATATTTACACCAAAAATAGGCCAGGTAGGGAAACCCCCGAATTCACGTCTGAAGTACGCTCTGTCACGTGGTGCATGAGTCTGCGCATTCAGCATCA
Organism: Glandiceps talaboti; assembly: GCF_964340395.1. Lineage (NCBI taxonomy): Eukaryota > Metazoa > Hemichordata > Enteropneusta > Spengelidae > Glandiceps > Glandiceps talaboti. Next base: position 8,348,105 of record NC_135569.1, on the reverse strand, counting down.
CCTACAAATGTGAAAACACACACTGTCGACACATGGAGTTGTCGCATGCTCCGAGTGAAGAAAAACACACATTAGAAGATCATGTCAATGAAGTGTTGAAAACACTAACGTGCTGTAGTGCACATTCTCTACAATGGTCGAAGAGTACACCGAAGATAAACGTATTCTTCATCCCCTTCAATTTGCATATCATACTCGTCTGGGAGATGGGTGAAGATGCCCAACTGTTCATGCTAAATGAACATCTTTGCATCGACATGTGTTTAATAAGTGCACTTGTCCGGTGAAATATCCAGATATGCCATTATTCGAACGTAATAACGAGATAAAGCTTCAAGATATATAATACGGTTAATACGCATTATGTCACAAACCTAGATGCAATTGCTGTAGCATAATTACTTTTTTCTGTCTGAGTTCGTCATTTTTGAGCGTTTTTATTCTTCTGGGGTTTGTTAGTGCAAATCCGGAACTTGAAATGTCCATATGGATGAGGATTGCGTATTTATTTTTGATTTCAAAATTCATAAAACAATTTTATCATGGTTTCCTACTTGAAAAATCAATGTGAAACAACATAGACCAAGTCTTTGTTTGAGACTCAATAAATTGCAAAGGTTGATAAATGTGTACGATGTTTGTTATTGTACGTACAATAACAAACTTTGTAGCACATTTTTAAAATAGTTTTTGACAATGTAATGACATATAAACACAGACTTGGTCAGGTTGTTTCACATTAACTTTATAAGTAGCAAGTCATCATGATGATAAAATTGTTTTATAAATCCAATATAAATACCCAATCTTCATCCACATGGCCTCTTTAAAAAGTCCCCAAAACACAAAAAACTCGACCCTCTAATTATTGCATCCAACACTGAGCATCGTTAATTCATAGTAAACTTCAATGCCCATACTATGCTTACAACAGAGCTACAAAGAATATAAACTTGATTAACTTGAATTGACTTGGCGACCATACAAGGCTGTACACCAAAAACATGCAGGTGTTAGAACAATGGTACTTGAAATGATGTCCCTAACTTGAAGGTAGTTTTCGTTAGTATTGACAATTGGAGAAGTTGATAAACCGAGAGAACGTTCTATCCGAAAACAAATGAGAATACGATACAGATTTTGGAACACGTATTACATGTAGCATGTATGATGTATTACAACTGCATTGATTGTTCATGAAATGATGTAGAAGCCTAAGAAGGTCCAATTCGTAAGGACCCTGGCTAAAAATCTAACTTTGAAACAGAGGAACGAGAATGACAACTTAGTGGTCAGTGAAATCGTGTAGGTTTTAGAGGCACGCCAAGTCGATTTCTGACCTTGTGGACGAATTCAATTATTGTATCAAATTGTAGAGGTCATGAAGTTTGAATTTTACTCACCAGTCTATCCCCGAAATCGTAGCGAAGCCATAATAAATTACCATCTTTACAATCTCCGTAAGGTACAAGTGAACGTACGACGGTACACTACAAACGTGCTTTCGGAGGGAAATGACAAAATTTATGTAAACACGTGTTCGATAAGTGTCACGTGCTTAATATGGATAAGCCAATCACTGGCCTGCTGCTCACAATGACTTGCTAATTTGTGAACACATCCTCAAACCTGATTGGCCAATTGGTGACCACATACAGGTGTGTTTGATGTCCATTAATTTTGTGAACTGATGTACATGTGATAACTCATTCTTCAATTTAAATGTCACCAAAACAAAAGACCTGATTATCGATCACAGGAGATCTGTACAAAATAGAATAAAAATACATCTACCTTCAAGTTGGTTCAATTCTTGATGACAAATGCTATTGTGAAGAAGGTGAACGTTTCTATGAGAAAACTAAAATTTCTTTTGAGGTTGACAGAGCGATCTTATCCCTATTCTATAAAAACAGTTATTGAAAGTGTCTTGACCATTTCTTTTATCTGCCGGTTTCACAATTTGTGCGTAAAAATAAAATAAAAATTCACTTTAAAAGATTGTTTCAATTTGCGGTCTTTTATAATCAACAAGTCCGGAGGAAAGCACGTTTAATTTTAGAATTGCGTTTCAACACCAGAATTTGACATGCTTCCGTCACGGTCTGGAAGACGTTTTTTCACTTGCTGTTAATGTAGCAATACTTCTACCTCGTGGCAACGAAATAAAATAAAAAACACAGCCAAAGCACATAGCATTTAAGAAAGTTATATAGTTTTATACATTCAGACGCATGCGGTTGTCTATTTACGTCTTTCGTATTGCGTTTGTATAGCAAAAGAATGACATTCCCATGCCGGGAATCGAACCCGGGCCGCGTGGGTGAAAGCCACGAATCCTAACCACTAGACCACATGGGATATTATATATGGTTTAATTTTAGTTTATAAAACTTCGTATAATGTATTCTCATCGAGTTGTATCAATCTATTTTGTCGTCTGATGATCGCAACAGCATGAAACACTGTGTAACGGCCCCTGTGTATCTTGCTTGATACTGTGTTATATACATATATATATATATACATACACACACACGTACAGACAGACAGACAGAGTGACAGACACATTATAGGTATTAAATTCAAAATTCTGGCTGAGCATACACATTCTCCCGACTTTAAATAAGAACAGATTAACCTTTGGTGAAGGTGAAATCCTATCATTTGGAATTTCACAACAACAACAACAACAACAACAACAAATAACACAGTACTAAATGAGGACAGATATAATTTATGATGTATTCAAACACAAAGTAAACATTTTTTAAATGTAATTTAAGGTTTTATTGGGTGTTCAAAGTAAACACTTTGTCTATAAAGTTAAATCCATCCAAAAATAGACATATTTCATCATTGATTTCAATGTATCTTTACACTATCTTGTCTTCCAGATTTCCACTAAGCTATCTGGCAAAACTAAACAACTCCCACTCTCCCCAAAATCCACATCATTAATGTCTTGATAATTTTGATATTATCAGCAAATACTTGATAATTTAATGGATATTATCATGCACATGTTTGTGTTGATAATCTTCGATAATGTCAGCAAATACTTGATAATGTGGTTGATATTTTCAGTGCACATTTAATCCATGGGTTGGTGTTTATGTTGATAATCTTTGATAATGTCAGCAAATACTTGATAATGTGGTTGATATTTTCAGTGCGCACTTAATCCATGGGTTTGCATTTATGTTGATAATCTTTAGTAATAGTAGCAAACATTTGATAATACATGACATTATCAGAGATTTCTTGATGTTGCGTGTTACTGAGACTATCTGATGGTTGGATTCATCTGTAGGATCCACGTGACTGTTTCTTCTAGACAATGCATTTTGTAGTGTCTGTAAAATCAAATATAAAAACACAGTTTCAGGTTTGTCCATGGTAAGGCCTAACGGAAATAAAAATTGTGTGGTTCTGATTACACTCAATTTTAGAATAGACAGGGTAGGGAGATTTTATATTTTATTTTTTATATATATATTTTTTTTCATATGCGAGTGTCTTGTTCAGGTACTTATGTTCTCCATTGTTTTCCAAATAGTCTCTGTGTTATTGGTTTCTTCTCATCAGATGTACAGCCATTACAGATTGGAAGAACAATTTTATATTGTCTTTTTAAGTTGATGTCAGTTTCCGCATCCACTATTTCCTGGGAGACTTCACAATTTTATTATGTTTTTCTTGAATATGTGAAAAATTTTTTAGGGTCGGCAGTGAAAAACTAAGTGGGGTCGGGTAACCAGAACCAAACAATTTTTTTGTAAGGCCTAAGTCAACATATATGTATCCAAATAAACACAGTATGTGGAGTTAACATCTAATGTGCTCTTTAATTCTTTCCAAACTTTACCATATCACAGTTTGTTCTGAGTCATTTTGTAACAACGAAAAAAAAAGGATCCTCACTTCTTGGGAAATCACAATCGTTTATATATTTTCCCAGCACAGTGAACACAGTATTCAGCAGCAACATTAGTCTAAAATGGTCCATTTCAAAGATCATTTTGATTTTTATGTTACCTCATTTAAATATTGCCATGGTGACCCTTAATTTTTTCTTGATTTTAATTGAGAATGTGTTTTCTGTTCTTGAGTAAAGTAACAACAAAACTTTAAGATTTTTTTTGAGAGGAATATATAAGTTAAAGTTGTATTCTTTTGTCATGGGCAGCAGTGTGGTGCCTACAACAATGGGGTTCAATATGTATAAACATTTCTACATATTTGACAAAAATGTTTTCTTAATCAAAGACTTACTCAGCTATGTTCCTGAATACTTTCATTCTCTCAGCAAAGACACCAACTGACATTGTAACGTCCATATCACCAGCACACTCACAGTGTAGTGGCATATTACGGGCTTTGATCTGTAACACAATAGAGTCAAGATACATACATGAAGAGTGTGATGACAATTGCCAATTTCACGATGTGAAGCAGAAGTGGGGAGTATAGCGCCCTCTCGTAAAACATTTCCGTAGCGGGGGAATAACACACACTATGCCACACCTAATATTGTATGTCCCTTGGAAGTTGATGATGTTCCAGTAAATGGTGGGAAATGAACAACCACCCATCAATATTACAGTATCTTGTATAGCCCTGGTTTGGGTTATAATATATATATATATATATCTATTTATATATATGTAAATATATAAATGAATTTTTTTCCCACCTATGTATGTACGTATATATGCATATATGTATGCATACATACATACATACATACACAAATACGTCGGTAAAAAAATTCAGTTTGAGACCTGCCATTCTGCAGTTGTTTCAAGCCAAACTTACCATTGTACATTTCTTGCATGTCAGATCTTGTAAAGTGTATGCCATTGACAACCTCTGTACGGCTTCAATTAGTCCTCTCTCTATACCACTCACATCATACTCACTATTACATTGTATACATTGCCATACAGCTCTGTAAGACAAATTCACATCAACAGATTAAAAAATGAAACAGAGAAAACTGTAAACAACTGACCAATTTTTAGTGAATATATCTTTGGTTTGTACTTGATGAAAAAAAGTTGCAGCTTGTGCAAGTTGAATGAAAATATTTATGAGTAAGGCCTAAACAAAAAAAATTGTTTCATTCCAGTTACCCAACCCCACCTAATTTTTTACTGCCGACCTTACATTTTTTTTGATACATATTTTGAGAGAAAAAATAATAAAATTGCAAAAATTGACTTGAAAAGAAATATAAAACTGTTCTTCCAATCTGTAATGGCTGTACATCTGATGAGAAGAAAGAGACTATATGGAAAACAAAGGACAACATAACTACCTGAACTAGACATTCATATATGAAAAATCTACCTACTCCACCTATTCTAAAACTGAGTGTAATCAGAACTGCACAATTATTTTCGTTAAGTCTAAACTTAAAAGTGTACTTACACTGTGTTCTCATCTTGTACAAGTAATGGATCTCGACACAAATCCAGATCTCGGCAGTGATTACAGACTTTACAAATGACCTCTGGTAGGACGTAGGAAAGACAAGGGTCTACCCATGTTGATTCCTCGGCAAACTCACCCACTCCAATCAGTTTTAATAAATCTCGCTTCAATTTAGTCACCTGGATTGTAATATTGGAGTCCAATGCCAACACCTGGAGGACATCAAAAGTCAAATAATACACATCTGAATGCTCTGTAGTAGAATTCTACCACCTAGGTGTGTCATAAAAATAACTATTCGATTTCTTGGTTGACACACCAACTTCCACATCATACGCTAAACATGCATTACTATAGATGTGTGTGGAAGAATAAGTCAACCTTCTTGTTCTATTTTGACCCTCTAGCACGAGGTAAAATGCTATTGCAGGTCCTGAAAATTGTGGAGATTTAAATCAGGTCTTAAGACCTATTTCTTCAATAAGACTATTGCTTGAGTCTGTTTTTGTAAATCGCGTTGTGATAGTTATATGGAATGCACTATATAAGAAAATTAGATTAGATTAGATTAGATTAGATGAACTTGCCATGTAATGCTATTTTATTTTTATAGTTATTATGCATCTATGTATAGTGTGTGAACCTTTTTTTTGCCATATATGGTGTGGTTTATCACCAATAAAAAAAGAGCTTTCTGATTGATTAGTAAGTTACAATATGATTACAATATTTGGCCTTGTGAGGGTGTCCTTCACACATGAAAATCAACATTGTGTCAAGGGTTGAGAATGGAACAGAAAACCTAATAATGCTACAAGAAGTTACAATTATAAATGGTAATTTTTGGCCATGTGAGGGCGTGCTTCATACATGAAAATCAGCTTGGTGTTTTCAAGGGTTGAGAATGGAGATGACTTGATAATTCAGCATGGTATAAACTAATATTAATGTTTGTACTGTGTTCACAATATCATCCTACCTACCTTACACACTGCCTTGATAAATTCCAAAGCTGGGTTACTAAGAGGAAGATGAGAACCTGGTAACCTTGGAAACTCAGCTGCTGCATTGCCATGGTTGCTTTGGTTACCACTCACTTTCTTCAGGATTTTAACGGTTATCCTGCCAAGTACACAATGTTAATGAAACATCAATGTCAGCATGATTGGAAGTGACATGCCCCTCAATTTATAGTAGTGAAATCCCCTTCATGAAATAGAATAGCCCAAGTACGGGGGGGGGGGGGGGGTGTATCCTTTCATGTCACCATCTACATGAGGCCAAGGGAAGTCTGTACAGCCACTTTGAGAAATCTGTTCCCGTTTGATAAGTATGTTTCAAGAAAATCAAATTCAGTTGTAGAATTGGTTGATATTTCTTACTTGAGGTTTTTATGTGATTTATGTATACTAGGGGAAATTGCTAGCTTGTCAACTGTTTAGTTTCCACAATCTTACTCAGTAATTTTATTTTAACATACAGCAAAATAATTTGAGAGTTGATTCTTACCCAAATAATCTTTGTGATAATTCTCCCGAGACGAGATCTTGAGCGAAACTAACAGTACTTGGTGTGGTTCCTGTATCCACTACCTTTTGTGTTTGGCTGTTGCCACGGCGACGTATTGGTGTGTTACCTGGGGTATGTCGTCTCTGCTCTTCCACAGAATGTTGGTATACAGCTAGGATATAGCCTGCCACTATCATCTAAAAGCAAATTATGATTGGGTAGATGGAAATTGTTAGTTTGTTGCCACTTTCCCTCTGGTTATGATAGGGTAGATGGACACTGTTAGTTTGTTGCCACTTTCCTCTGGTTATGATAGGGTAGATGGAAATTGTTAGTTTGTTGCCACTTTCCTCTGGTTATGATAGGGTTGATTGACATTGTTAGTTTGTTACCACTTTCCTCTGGTTATGATAGGGTAGGTGGACATTGTTAGTTTGTTGCCACTTTCCTCCAGTTATGATAGGGGAGATGGAAATTGTCGCCATTGTCCTCCAAATATGGCTACTTATAGTGAACAGACTTCTTTTTACATTTTTTATACTGGAAGTTGCTGTCAACATTTTTTATACACAACTATACACATACAGACACATCACACAATTATACATAGTACACTATAGGGCTATGCTGTATGCTTGCTATGACATTGCTGTGGAAGGATGTCACTCAATAATTTATTGCCACCCAGACTTGGCAAAGTATAGTAACTATGGGGCTGTGTGTGAGTTAATCGTCCCTGACTGTTTGAGTCTTTACTCCCTCCTGGAGTGTACCCCAAAATCAAACCCATCTTGTGATACTGCAAAGTCAGTCTACAGTCTATCCCAGAGTCACCCTGACCCTACCAGGCATAGCAACTATGGGCTCTCTGTGAGTAATCGTTCCTCACTGCTTGAGTCATTACTCCAGGAGTGTACTGCAAAATTTAACTCGTTTTGAGAGTATGTGAACAGACTTACATTAAAGTTGGTTTGACAAGCACCAGCCTGTGGTAAGTAATGCATAATATTCCAATTCATCTCAACTTCACTCTGTAAATGTAATAAACAAAGACCAGATATATAACAATATTAATGACTGGCAGGACAACACACAATAATACATTTTGGATAGACAGTACTTTATTTACAAGTATGGTGACAAATACATACATAACAAGTATATTTTAACTGACATTCACCTGAATAAAATAGTAATGATGACATAGATATATTTTCACATTCTAAAAATAAAAGATAACAACCTTGTTATTTTTTTAGTCTAGAATGTCAACTTATATTTTTTACTCTGACCTCTTCTTCTGTATCATTCTCTTCAGTCATGTCTGTCTCAGTTTCATCTTCTTTCTCATCATCCATCTCTGATTCTGGTAGTTTTCCCTTGATACCACCATAGTTTGCCTGATGATCAAAAAATGATAATCCATTTCACTATTGAGAAAATCTTACTGGTCAGTTAACTACTGTTGAGAAAATCTTACAGGTCAGTTTTACTGGCCATTCTGGTAGTTTTCCTGCCATAGTTAGGCTGAGGTAGGAATTATGGGCACTGGGTTCATCCTCTTTCTACCAGGGTTGTATTTGTATGTACACAAAAAAAAATACAAGGTGGGAAAAAAACCGATTAACTTTACAGCAATGAGTCCATTCCACTACTCAGACAGACATAAGTACTTGTCAGTTTGATGTACATACAATTTACATCTAATGTGCAATCATTTTGATTTGAACAATATCCCTAATTGAACTAGACACCCTACCTAGTAAGTAAAAACCCTGCCCAAGTAAACATCCACCAAATACAAAGGCAATTGATTGCACAGCTTTGGACTGCAACTTGCAGTCATTCACATATCTGTGCATAGAGACACAGAATGCTTGTAGCTTTTGACTATGTTGTTCACTTACCTACACACCAACCCGCCTGCACGCACGCACAAACATACACACTTGCACTACACCATGCCTAAACCACTACCAAAATTAGTTCAGCCATACTTTTGACTATGTTGTTCATTTACATGCACACATGCCCACCAACCCAACAGCACACACACATGCACGCACACACACACACACACACAATCACTTAATACACTTCACCATACCTAAACCATTACCAAACCTTAGTTCAGCCGTACTGAACCCTGAAAACTATATAATACAACTACATACCGGATCTAGCCACATAAGATGTTCCCAGCATTGTTGAAATGTGATATCTATACTGTGAAATAACTCTCTGGATTTAATACTATTAGTGATGTACTCTACGTAGGCTAATGCATCAACAATACGTCGTTTCTTTGTACAGATGATAATCCTATTAAAGTTAGCGTACACAATTGTGGAGCCAAGTCGTTTGAATTCCGCAACCAGCTGAAGAAATAACTTCTGCATTAAGTTATGCATGGTACGACGCAGGGCAGGGTCATACAACAAGGCACCAGGTGATCGAAGCCATCTGAAAAAAAGTGACAGAAATGAAGCTTCATTAGATTGGATTCTTAGTAGATACATTTTATAAATCGATAATATGTGTTTGACTAACAAGTTACATTATGTTTTACTGACCTGGTGAATGCATTTAATGATAGTATCCATTATGTTCTGGTCAAATATTCTATTACAGGAAATGCTTGCAGTAACAGCTTTTTAGGGATTTTTTATCATTCACTAATCAGGGGTTGATAGAAATAGGGAACTTGCAATCCAGACTGAGCATGCTCAGATGCAAAGGACTATGGGACTATCGATGGTTATTGTAATACCTAATCTGGAGCTACCGATAAAATAAACCTCACACAATGGTTAGGGTAAGTATGAATTGATTATTTGTGGTTACAAAAAAATGTATCAACATTGTTAACAATGCTAATTGATTAGTATTTATAATCACATTTCCCATGATGCAACATTCAACATGGCGGGTTTGCAAGTTCCCTATTGGTTGAACCTACCTGTAGAACTGCATTATCTGATAGTCAGCGAATACATTGTTGTATGTAGTAACATCACGTAGCCATCCATGTACCATGCCCTTCATGATTCTAACAAACAAATAAAATATATTCTAAGATTATTGCGATAGATAATTTTATAATCCTGTGTACATGTAGGAATCCTAGTTCAGTTACTCCTGTAGTTTATACTTCTGATAAAATACATTTGTGTTTACAAATAGGATGGTAAACAAACATCTTTTATATACATTCTAAATACCATATTCCAGTTATGAAAGAAACAAAAATTGTATAGCTTGGCCACTAGGTGTGTTATTTGGAAAAACAAAAGATTGTATAGTTTGGCCACTAGGAGTGCTAATTAGAAAAACAAAAGATTGTATAGTTTGGCCACTAGGAGTGCTATTTGGCAGCAAGGAAATGACAACCACAAAGGTTTAGCCCTGTATGATTAGTGCTTTAATGCTAAAGTTAAAGACATTCTTTGCTAGTGTGAATAGTTCTGTTTATCAGTTTATGATAGTAATTTTCAAGAATGTTCTGGGTTTGTTTTAGGTATTTTATTGACTCATATACATCCTTGATCAAAGTTTTTGCCCTCAGTTCCCTTAATCTGGGGCTCTATCCTGTGTGACATTTCTTGTGAAAATAGCTCCAAAGAGGGGAAATGGAATATGGTATATTATACCATGCACAAGCTAAGTTGAACAAAAACAAAAATATGGCATTTATACCCTGGTCGTTCAACATAATTATACAACTGTTCTTGTCAAATGATGGAATGTAATACTTGTCTCTGTACTGCCAAACATGAAGTGTCAATCAAATCCAATTCCTTTTATTTTTTTACCCTCTTTGTAACAAGTTCTCCTTGTAAATGCTTGCTTGTCACTGGTTGTACCGAACACATGTCACATACAGGTACTTACTTCAATGCATCTATTGTATTACAGGTACTTAATACTATTGTATTACAGGTACTTCAACACACATGTCACATACAAGTACTTACTTCAATGCAGTAGAACACAGAGCTGTTTCATCATAACTAGACAGATATGATGTACCACTAGTACCAGCTGTTACCATGTCTTCTAATGAAGCTTGTGGGATTGCATCAAATGCTATACTACCCGATCCACCCTCCATTTCATGAATGTGATGGGACTAAAAAACAAAGGAAATCACAATATATTATGACTGTATAGTGAAAAAGTAAAGTTTAAGAAAATACATGAGATGGAGGTATGAGACAATGAATATGATACTATATGAGAGTTGAAAAGATAAAGATATTATACAAAAGTACATACATGTATGTACCAGAGATTACTTGCACCGGAGCACTTGCATACTAGTGGTATTTACACTGCAGTGTAATACCGAAAACGTTTATTGCATACTTGTATTCAAATGATATGCAAATGAGGAAACAATCGTTTGTTTTACACAAAAGTGTGTTATCATATAGTGTCAATATCAATCGTGATTTTTCGAAATATGCGACAACCTGACACTCAATACGAGACTGGCCTCATATTGTCCTCCAATGTGAATCTGATTCTGAATCTGAGACCAACTTTATATTCCTGACAATATAGATAATAGATTACCTGGAGTAAAGTATTAACAGCCAAACTAGCGATATCTAATTCTATACAAACAAATGGATAACATCCTGGGTTATTGACTGCTACACTTGTCTCTTCAAACTCTGTCACAAGTCTGTAAAAAAAATACAGAGTATGTAAATATATCATATGTGACAAAATAATGTGAGTTTATGTACAACTTTCCCACTCCCCTTCACAATAATTGCACATGGCATGGACCTATAGTGGCACAATTGCCGTTCATACTTTCTCAACTCCCTAGGGAGCATACAATCCATTGCAGCCTATGTAAAAACATAGGATTAAACTCCTCACATAACAATCTCTGTCCTACAGGTCCCCAATCATACAGCTAGGCTGGGTCACAATCATGGTTCAAACCTTGCCCATGGACTTGGATATTGAGAAACATATGACAGAGGACAGCTCCTAACCAATGACTTGCAGATTCCAAGCCGACCACTCTTAACAATTCTAACATCATCACTAGGCATATTGCTGGCATTGTGTGATAGATCCTCTCACCTGTTATCATCAGCCTCTTTGCCACCAAGATCTGGTCTCTCTGTAGGTGATGACCATAACAGATTACCATGTTTCTGTAGATGTCTTGCAAAGAAGAGATCTAAACCAAACACACCTGGGTCTGCTGCTAAGTTACCCAATGGGACATGGAAGTATCGACATTGCTCTAAGTAATTCTGTGAAAACATAACATGTATATTAATTGAGTCAGTTGTTAAGTTGATGGATGTACAAATGGACAAATCTTATCCAGCTCTTTGACAGTGGAAGAGAAGGGCTAATGAATGCATGTAGTTCAATCTGTGATTTACAGTACAATGTGGAATTTACTAAAGTTGGCAGATGTAAGGATATTCAGATTTAGTAAAATATTTGTTGACCCAGACGATAAAATATACCAACATTAGTAAGATTTTTGTCAAGCCAAATGATAAAATGTGGTAAACTTTAATTTTATTTAGAACTTACAGCCAATAGAACATCAGCATTCAAATAATGCTGAAGCAATCTCCTTGATCCCTGTCGTTGCCAATCTAACACATTGTAGAGAGAATCAGAGTCGTTGACATGGATACGAACAATGGGGAAATCTTCAAATGACGACACATTGCTGATTAATTGTTGATTATCTGTAACATAAAAAAAATGGACTTAATGATTATAATGACTGACTTCAGGTTAAAGAGGAACACCACTCCAGGAAATGAAGTCATTTCCATAAATTTTGGGTTCTGGAGACCTATTTCATGGTTTTACATCACCTACAATTAGTTGCAATTTCAGAAAAAACATCAAGTTGATCTTGTGCCAGCAATGTAGGAAATTAAGACATTTTCTATGAGTTCTGGAGAGTCATTTCATGATTTTACATCACCTACAATTACTTGCGATTTCAGAGAAACATCAAGTTCATCTTGTGCCAGCAATGCATAGGGTGGACCTTGCAACTACTTACCATATGAAGACTGTACAGCAATGTAGGTAGGACCTCTTTTTTCATCTTTGTATGCAACTAGTAAACGGTTTATGGCTCGGTACACCTACAATAAAATAAATATCAGAGTTAGTTTATATATGATTTAAAGTAATCATATTGATGAGGATTGGGTATTTATTTTTGGATTTTTAATTAATAAAACAATTTTATCATGGCTTCCTATTTGAAAAATCAATGTGAAACAATATATGTCAAGTCCTTGTTTGTAACTTAATAAAATATTGCAAAAGATTTAATAAATCGTCACATCAGTGCAGTAAGGTCTATCTGCCTATACAATTGCATAGCAGATATGACCCTACTGCACTGACGTGATGAAATATATAAAATGTTTGTTATTGTACGTACAATAAATGTGAACGTGAAAGCTGCCCAAAACAAGTCTTTTATTTCACATTCACCCTTTGATTTGCGAAAACTCTTGACAAAGACTACTTACTTGTCTGACATCTTTCTCTACTCTAACTTCAAAAGTATGGTCTGGAGGTGGTATTAAGTCTTCATCTACATCACCTTTATTTACTCTGTAGAGATACAAACAAAGTTTGAGTTATTTACTCTGTGGAGATACAAACAAAGTTTGATTTAACATACTAGCAATGTATGACAACAGACTTTAAAGAGATAGAGACATTTTCATAAATTATGAGTTCTGGAGAGTCCTTTCATGATATTATATCACCTACAATTCCAATTAGTTGCGATTTCAGAGAAACATCAAGTTGATCATGTGCATTTATAGGGTATCTTTGATGTGGGCTAATGCATCACGGGAGTCAGGAGAGATAATGTATTCAATGGTTACAATCGAATAAAAAATATTTCATTAACATTTCACAATGTGTCTCACCTGGCATTTCTTTCAGCATTATACATAGCTGATAAATTAGGCATTTGGTTAGTTCTAACTGTATCCACAGCAAATACACTGGCTTTGTCAGAAGTTGGGAAGAATATACCCATCATCATTTTATTGTTCCTGTAGAAAATCAGAAAGGGTAAAAATTTAAATGATATCAATCATGCAAATGAGCTCATTGGTATGCGAGTACAACAATCATTTTATTGTCCATGTAAATCAGAAAGGGTAACATTAAATATCAATCATGCAAATGAGCTCATTGATATGCAAGTACAAGTTGCAACAATCACTTTATTGTCCTATAGATCAGAAAAGGTAACATTTAAATGAAATCAAATATGCAAATCAGCTCATTGGTATGCGAGTACAACAATCAATCAAGTTTTCTTACATCAAATAATTTTTAAAGGCAACAAGGGTGAGACTGACTTCATCTTATTTACATTTCTTTATGCTAAGGGATGTACAAAAGTCTTGAATCACATGAACTCTCTAATATAGAGACATTGGCAAATTTGGCTTAGAAGAGGCTTGCTGCACAATTGGGTGAGGCATCATGGGAAATAAACACTGTCAAGAGATTCACCCTGTTAACATTGCCCCGGCATTGCCTGGACAACGGTTTAATAGGCGTGAAGCTTCTAACTTTCTTTATTTACCATAATGCCTCATAATGTCCATTTGTCATCCATATGGTCACTGTAATCTTATAAGCCAATATTTGAAATATTAAGCTAATATTTGAAATACTCACGACACATAGTGATAGAAGAATATTCGTTTGATTGATCCTGGGTTCAGATAGTTATACTGAGCTAATGTCTTGAAATCCAAGTATTCCAACTCATATCGTTCTGACTCCTGAAAAAGAAAAAGAATCATTTAGTCATATTCTCATTGTGAAAAAGGATCAAATGCACTCAAGCAATTTCTTAAATTTCAACAATATTGAAAATACTAGAAAACGAAAGGTGAGATTTAAATAAGGCATGCTGATTTTCTAAAGTTGGGATATCTTTAACAAGTACACTTTTGTTAACCATTAAAGCATCATTTTTGAGTTTTTGAAGCCAGCTAATGTAATTTTCCATGAGAATTTGTTCCTTTACTTTTAATTCAATTTTTCAAGAATTTCCAGTAGTACTAGTGATATGAGTCTAGTTTCCTATAAACACTACGATCATGTCCTCTGTCTAGTCAAACTGGTTACTCTAGCACAACATTCAGTTTTTACATCCAACAGTGATAGTTTAATGGTATTGGAGAGTTGATATGAATGTGATGACGCCATCGCATCCCCACATGATTTAATGAAGCATGGCCATTCTAATTGAAGATTAATTAGCAACTGTTGGAATAAAGTAACCAATTACAACTGTCTGTCAGTGTGTGATGGATTACTACTGACATGCACTGTTCAGCCTTTCCCCAACATGAGATATAACTAGATTTTTGGTCAAAGTTATCAGTTTGACTATACGTGGAGAGGATAGTGATCATAGAAAACGTTGACAGGTATAGGACTAGACTACATGTGATATGAAATGTAGAAACTTTCAATGACTTATCTGAACCATGTAAATCCTAATATAAATATTGTATTACAAACCTTTCCAGCAAGAAGTCTTGCATATCGTTTATTAACAGTACAAACACAACCAAGTTGTAATAATGCACGGAATTCTAATGGTACTTGACTCTCATATACACCATCAATGTCAGGTGATGACAGGTCAGCATTCATTTCACTGATAGAATAGAATATACGATAGGAGGTAAGGTGTTAGTTGTGTGTACATAAACAACAAATTATGTCTTATTAAGGGAAACACCACTCCAGGAAAAAGAGGAAGTTTTCATAAACTATGGTTCTGGAGTCATTTCATGAATTTACATCACCAACAATTATTTGTGACTTCAAGAAACATCAAGTTGATCTTGTGCATTTATAGGGTATCTTTTCTGTGGGCTAATGCATTATGGTAGTCAACAGAAATAATGTATTCAAGTTGAACACTGAATATTCATGAGTATATGAATATTCATGAGTCATGATTGCCTATACCCCAGTGTAAAAAATCTCTCAAAACATTGACTACTGTATTGATACTAGCCATGGGTACAGAGTAGCCATCTCTATCGCCATAGCAACTCACTTTGCATGTTGCCTGTAGAGTTCTTCAGGAACAGAGTATTCATATAAATTTAACACAGGAGCTGACCTTGGCAGTGATCGATTTACTCTCCTCCACACTAAAACACAGAAAAGAGAAAAAGAACAGTGTTTGTCATTATTGTAACAAGTCAACCCTTGTCCATGCCTAGTTGATTTCATTATGTATTATATCCAGTGTGCCCTCTAATGATAGCCAAATTTTGTTGTTGTTAGTCAAAATGAGAAAAAGTGGCATTTCTTGTGAGTCACTCCATAGTAAGAGATAGAGGAACATCAAATTTTGGTGTGTCACTGGCAATTGTGTGCGTCAGTGGCACGTCAAATTATTTTTTTCTCAAATACTTAAAAAGTTTAGGGTTGGCAGTGAAAAGCTAGGTAGGGTCGGGTAACCGGAACCAAACAATTATTTTTTTAGGCCTAAAGACTCTTCATGACAAAGTATATTACTTTCAATTCCTTTGTCTATAAATATTTACTTACTTGCTCCTTCTGTGGTTTCTTTGGGAGTTCTTTGATTGACGTAGAATATTCTGGGAACATTGACTTTGATAGCGTGTAAATCATTGCCAATAACAGCCCATACTTTGAAGA
Organism: Glandiceps talaboti; assembly: GCF_964340395.1. NCBI lineage: Eukaryota > Metazoa > Hemichordata > Enteropneusta > Spengelidae > Glandiceps > Glandiceps talaboti. The sequence continues at coordinate 8,331,434 of NC_135569.1, read as the reverse complement.
CACCAGATGATCTGATCTCACACATCTGTACAATCTGCCATGGCATATCCATAATACTCCTAGCTGTTTTACGTAGAAAACCACCCAGTCCAGTAGTTGGACCACTACGTATGATACCACCACCTATAGGTTCGCCATCATCAACACGCCGTCTTTTTCTCTCTTTTCTTTGTTTGGCTTGCAATTGCCATTTCTTCTTATGGTACAACAACCATGCTTTTCTCTCTTCCTGTGAATTCAACAAAAAGAAACATCAAATTGATCTTGTGCATTTATAGGGTATCTTTGCTGTGGGCTTTTGCATCATGGTAGTCAACAGAAATAATGTATTCATAGCTGAACAATGAATATTCATGAGTTATGATTGCCTATACCCCCAGTGTAAAAAAACAAAAAAAAATAAAATTGACATATTAATATTTTTTGTCCTAATGCAAAGGAGATAGTGTCAGTGGCATGTGGTTGGACTGAAGAAAAGGGTGTTGGGTGGTCAGTGGTTGGACAGGAGGAAACATCAGGTGGTGAGCGGTTGGACTGAAGGAAAAATTGGATGGCGAATGGTTGGACAGATGGAAGGTTGTCAGGTGGTTAGACAGAAGGAAAGGTTATCGGGTGGTGAGTGGTTGGAATAAAAGGGTGCCAGTGACACTTGAGTGAAGGGGGTTGATTATTTGTTGGACTGAATGAGGTGTTGTATGGATGAATGGTTGGACCAAAGGAAAGGGTGGCGAGTGGTTGGACCAAAGGAAAGGGTGGCGAGTGGTTGGACCAAAGGAAAGGGTGGCGAGTGGTTCGACCAAAGGTAAGGGTCGCGAGTGGTTGAACCAAAGGAAAGGGTGGCGAGTGGTTGGACCAAACAAAAGGGTGGTGAGTTGTTGGTAACCTGAGGTAGGAGTCAGGGGGTTATAACTTTAACATCTCCTACCTTTGTTTTTCCTAGTGATGGTGGTGGTCCTAAGACATCCCTCCAAGACTGACATAGTTGTGATCCATCTATAGATTGACTATCGAGACGACTACTCTCTGCTGAACGTTGTCGTTTCCTGGATACTGTCGCTAGCAATGTTCCTTGGTGAGCACCTTTAGGCTTTCTGCTACCAATGTCTTCGATATCCATGATGTCATTACCAGTGTCATTATCATCATTAATATCAGGTTGTGCATCCTAAAACAATGAATGGAATTTAGGTTTTAACACATCAAGTCTTAAAGGCCCATGATTCAATCCCAAGTGCTCACGTTAGTATCCTATCAGTGGAGACATACGGATTAGATGGAATTATCATTTTGCTCAGGACCAACTTTTCCTATATCTGTACCAGACAATGGTTTTTCACATTTTTCAAAATGTCTTATTATTGGTATTTAAAATTTTGGTGAACATATTTTGGGTTGTTGGTAAGCGTGCATTCTCGGGAGCAGCACCCCTCTTATGGAATAGTATACCATCATCATTCACTGTCGATAAATTCAAGAAGGACATCAAGATGCATCTGTTTGCAAGAGCTTTCTAATTTTTACAACAATCTACTATTGTTTCACTAGACTCAAATGCTATAAAGCCATACATTCACTTACTTTCTTCTTCTGTACTGGTGCAAACATTTCACTAATTCTCTGTTGTTTAAAGATGTCATTCTTTTCCAATAATTTCTTATGCAGCCAGTCTGGGTGATGAACTCTAGGTACAGGGTTAGCTACCTACAATCAAAAGAAAGGCAATAACAAAGACTTGTACACCTCCAGAAACATAATATCAAAGGTAGAGAGATAGACATACGTTCACACACAACACACAACATAAACACACACACCTGAACTAAGACAACAATGCATACATACAAACAAACACACACACACACACTTTACACCACATTTGCATTCATGTGCATACACACACCTACACATGCATGTATGCACATACAGACTGAGAAACAGAGAAAAATACTGCACACGTACATACATACGCACATACAGACACACACATACATATAGATGTACATACATACATGCAGAGATGTACACACACATACACACATATATACATACATAGAGACATACATACGTACGTATGTACATTTCTCCACACACACACACACACACACACACACACACACACACACACACACACACACACACACACCTGTTGTAAAGCAGCTGGAATAGTAATGATTTTCTGTATACAACTACCAAGTCTTTCTATATAATAGTCCCAGTCCACAATCTGAAATGCAAGTCGAAAGAGAAACAAAACCAATGTTAGCCTTTCTTTAGATAAGGAAATACATAACTCTTTGTAATCTGACATAAATTATCCATGGGGTGAATGTTAGTGTTTGATACAATGCTGAAACTTATGATAAAACAAACCCAATACAGCATTTGCTACAATCACTAATTGTACTACAGAATAATCACTATGCTCTCCTTGCTGACACTGTAATTGCACTAGAGTAAACAATATGCTCTCTTTGCTGACACTGTAATTGCACGAGAGTAAACATAACTCTCTTTGCTGACACAGTAACTGCACTAGGGTAAACAATATGCTCTCCTTGCTGACACTGTAATTGCACTACAGAGTAACACTGTGCCAAGTGTTATTTATCCAATTCAGTTGTTTACTTTCCCTGTTTGTAACAGGTTTCATTCGTCCATGGTCTGATGTTGGCAGTTATATTAAACATTTCTAAACGTACAGTAGACTTACACTTCTGATATCAAAGTCTGACATGGCTGAAGATTTAAGCCATTTCTTGAGATAATGTTTCATAATACCAGGTTCTGTCTGGAATATAGCCAATGGTATGGCTCTCTCTGTAACAGGGGCACCTTCTGGTTTCCTTGCTATCACAAACTTACAGGCTAAACCTTTATCTTTCACCATCTGATCACCTAAAAACTGAACAGATGTAAGACAAACAATTGTTATGGCTGAAGCTTGGGTTAGGAGTAACTACAAACATTATGTCACATCAGTGCAATGAGGTCATATCTGCTATAATCTTGGTCCTGTAACATGTATAATGGGAATGCTATACCAATCAGAGTATAAAAATACTACAGCTATGTTGGCCTTGTAACATGTATGAAGGGAATACTACCAATCAGAGTAATACTACAGCTATGTTGGCCTTGTAACATGTATGAAGGGAATACTACCAATCAGAGTAATACTACAGCTCTGGTGGCCCTGAATCTTCATTTCTTAATTAATCTAGCATATAATGACTGCTGTACTGCTACATGTAGCATTGCCCAGTGAGGGCAGCAGTCAGCTGACATGTCATGTGATGATCATGTGATCAACAACATGTCTATCATTCTATGCATTTGGCAACAGGTGACTGGTGGGTGTGGTTTATTTGACTATAGGTGACTGTGGGTGTGGTTTATTTGACCACAGGTGATTGTGGGTGTGGTCTATTTGACTATAGGTGACTGTGGGTGTGGTTTATTTGACCGCAGGTGACTGTGGGTGTGGTTTATTTGACCACAGGTGATTGTGGGTGTGGTCTATTTGACTATAGGTGACTGTGGGTGTGGTTTATGTGACCACAGGTGATTGTGGGTGTGGTCTATTTGACTACAGGTGACTGTGGGTGTGGTCTATTTGACCACAGGTGACAGTGGGTGTGGTTTATTTGACCACAGGTGATTGTGGGTGTGGTCTATTTGACTACAGGTGACTGTGGGTGTGGTCTATTTGACCACAGGTGACAGTGGGTGTGGTCTATTTGACCACAGGTGACAGTGGGTGTGGTTTATTTGACCACAGGTGATTGTGGGTGTGGTCTATTTGACTACAGGTGATTGTGGGTGTGGTCTATTTGACTACAGGTGATTGTGGGTGTGGTCTATTTGACTACAGGTGATTGTGGGTGTGGTCTATTTGACTACAGGTGATTGTGGGTGTGGTCTATTTGACTACAGGTGATTGTGGGTGTGGTCTATTTGGCAACAGGTGACTGGTGGGTGTGGTCTATTTGACTACAGGTGACTGTGGGTGTGGTCTATTTGACTACAGGTGACAGTGGGTGTGGTTTACAAGGCATACATATATAATACCTGTCATTACCTCTGCAAGTCTTTTGGCTGTACTAATGGAAGTTGATTTCTGTGCTCCGTAGTCTTCTAGTTTCCTGGACATACTTCTGTTTTCAGAAATTAAATCAAACAGTTCACGGTCTGGCATATTGGCTGCCTGTTGAAATACAACAAATATTTAATAACACTTTTAATACATCAATAAATATTAGTAGCTCACTAAACATTTCCCCAGTTATCTACCATGGCTTCATCCGTGTTTTCTGTAGTTACAACACATGTGTGACTTCAGACAATTATCCAAAACTCTATCAAGTTGGTAATGTCCTCCATCACAGTTCATTGAGGGTTGTAAAATCTGTATACGGATTCACCTTAAAGACTGAACGTTTACACAGATCAGCTTTTATCATTCAACTTATATGATATATGAGGAAAATTCTGATCCGCCAACATCCTTAGGCAGATGAAAACCACTTGTGTTGTAAGATGTAAGACCAATACCTGGCTGCCAAGTACTAGCATAGTGGACTAGACCTTGCAGTGTTGCAGCCAGAGGGGTTTTGTTGGGTCATTTGACACATTTTTTGGACCTAACCCACAACTTTGGAAGTGACAGGTCATAGATGACCCACACTAAAAATAAAAATTGTATGCAAATATGTTTGGCAACATGACCACGCCTATAGCAACAACCAAATGATCGTGTATATTGCATAGAAAACAAGTGTTGGATAGGCAACTGCATAATCATTCAGCAAATATCTAGCATGGATCAGCCTGTGGGTAAATGTTTTGAAAAACTGCACAGTTGTGCTACAACGCTATTGCCGCTTTTTTTGTAATGTCCCCAAAAATTTTTATGATGACCCAGAAAAATGAAAGTTTTGGGACACTATGTCTCACTCTTTGAAAAGGCTGGCTGCAACACTGACCTTGTAAATAAAAGGAATCACACTCCCTTTCTTGATAAGATTGTAAACATACCTTGCTATAAAGGACATCTAGCCAGTAGTCTGCTACCTTGGCAACAGCTTGGTAACATTCTTCTAATGTTGTACCTTTCAAGAAAGCTTCAAAGACTGAGGATTGAAATATCTTGATAAGTTGTAGTTCACCGTTACGTTTGACTTCAAAGCCCTTCAGTTCAGCCAAGGAGCCGTCAAAGTTAAACACAGCATATCTATGGAAAGAGGAATAATGCAAGAAGTTCATCAAAAGAAATCAATCAATGAATGAAATTGTTGTGTTGTGTTGTGTTGTGTACTGTACTGTGTTGTGTTGTGTTGTGTTGTGCTGTGCTGGGTTGTACTGTGCTGTACTGTACTGTATTGTATTGTACTGTATCGTATTGTACTGTGTTGTGTTGGGTTGTACTGTACTGTACATGTACTGTGTTGTGTTGGGTTGGGTTGTACTGTACTGTGTTGTATTGTACTGTATTGTATTGTATTGTATTGTATTGTATTGTGTTGTGTTATGCTGGGTTGTGTTGTGTTGTGTTGTGTTGTGCTGTGTTGTGTTGTGTTATGCTGGGTTGTGTTGTGTTGTGTTGTGTTGTGCTGTGTTGTGTTGTGTTGTGCAGGGTTGTTCTACACTGTACTGTAATGTACTTTCTTTGTAATCTACACATGGTTAATCCAGATCAAATTCAGAAATTGAGATACAGTCGCCACTTGTGCAGTACCTCATTGCCTACATGTTAAACTTTGCATCTATTTACACCAAGACAACTTAGCTTGTCTCCGCATCTACCTCATTCAGTGTAAATCATCAGATTTTTGTACCTTTTCTTGAGTTTCTTTCCCTCTTCTTTGGACGCCGGTAGAATCATAGACAGGTAAGGGCCATCCACTTCAAAAAAGATAGAGTTTTCATTTCTCTGTAGATATGTCAGGTTGGCTGGATCAACCAGTTCTTGATATTGGTCATTGGTAAAGAAGTCCTGTATGGGTAGAAACAATACAGTAACAGCTATTGTACAAAGTAAGTATTCTCCTTGTCAGGAAGGCTTAGCATTTCTGAGTTTAACACAAAACGACACACTAACAGAAACACATCAGAGGATATGGTAGTTATCATCAACAAAATAGCATATAGTTATCATGATATACGATACCACACATCACACACAGACACACAATACCACACACACACACACACACACACACACACACATAATACCACACACGCACACACACACAATACCACACATACATATACGATACCACACACCACAGACACACAATACCACACACACACACACACACACACACACACACACACAATACATACATACACAGCATTGAAATACAATGTGTAAAGGTACAAGTACTGACAACGTCACTACAATTTTGTAAACAATTTACAATATATATCCTGACCTTAACCATGATGTTCAACATTGCTCCTGGATATGAGATTGTTACTTTAGATTTCTTAGCATCAGTTGTCTTGACAACATAGTTTTCAGGAAAACTGGCTGGCATAACACACCAAATACCATCTGTGTCTAACTCTAATGGACGGCTGTATAGATAAAATAAGAACAAAAAGATCTTGAAATATGTTCATCAGGTCTGTAAAACAAAGTAATAATACATTCTTGTATCAAAAGCAAGGGTTCTTAGTACTTACGAGTAATGTTTTGCCTGTTCAGGTCGACAGGCTTTGTCAAACTGTCTGTTTGCTGCCTTAACATTGTATAACTAGACAGTGTAGTGGCAGATGACATGGTGGCAGATATCATCGACAGAGAATGAGACAGGTTATCCAGGCAAATTAGAGAATCTCTTCACAGAAGACAAGGGGGCAACACCATGAACAGGGGACAAGGAGCCTACAAATTACATCATCACTGCGATCGTGTCATTGCATTGCGAGAAGACGGCTTTTATGTTGTTACAGTTAGTCTTGTTTTGTCTTTATTACATTTGAAATAACATTTTTATCAGGAAATGATGGACAGACATGTTGATGTAGAACAAAGACTAAACATCATCAATGATAGAGAGGGATTTACGGGTGAACCCAGGGTACGGTCAGGTGACAACCATCCCCCTGAGAAGTGTGTGCAAACCCCCCAGCGCGTACACAATATACAAAATGTACAGCATTGTATGGAGAGATGCGCAATGCATCTTGGAACGGCAACAGGTCTATACATACCCAATCTGTTCCACCAACTCCCTAGCTTTAGTAATAATATTAGCACCAGTATGGCATACAATACATACCCAATCTGTTCCACCAACTCCCTAGCTTTAGTAATAATATTAGCACCAGTATGGCATACAATACATACCCAATCTGTTCCACCAACTCCCTAGCTTTAGTAATAATATTAGCACCAGTATGGCATACAATACATACCCAATCTGTTCCACCAACTCCCTAGCTTTAGTAATAATATTAGCACCAGTATGGCATACAATACATACCCAATCTGTTCCACCAACTCCCTAGCTTTAGTAATAATATTAGCACCAGTATGGCATACAATACATACCCAATCTGTTCCACCAACTCCCTAGCTTTAGTAATAATATTAGCACCAGTATGGCATACAATACATACCCAATCTGTTCCACCAACTCCCTAGCTTTAGTAATAATATTAGCACCAGTATGGCATACAATACATACCCAATCTGTTCCACCAACTCCCTAGCTTTAGTAATAATATTAGCACCAGTATGGCATACAATACATACCCAATCTGTTCCACCAACTCCCTAGCTTTAGTAATAATATTAGCACCAGTATGGCATACAATACCAGCCATTTCCATTGAATACCAACGTGCTCTGTATAAAAGAACATTACAATGGATTAATATCACCAAAAAGTAACTCACGAAAAATCACGATGCTTTAGTGTTTCAACCATGAGACACAATGACAATGTTTTCACACACAGAGATGACTTCAAGTGCTAAAGAAACAAGCCATTGAGAATGACATAGTCCCCGCTATGATTGGGTTTTAAGGAATTAGCACTACTCTGATCACGCAACAACACTTGTGAACCTAAATCAAACAGACTTAGATATGTTGTGTCTGCTTGTCGGACATGGAACATGCCTACAACAAGAAAGGATTGTTCGGGTATGGGGGATCATATCAATATGAAAATGGATATGCAAATGTATGTCATAGAACACTGTCCTAATACCAACTCTGAATGAGATCTGTTCAAGCATGTCTGAGTTATGGCTTTGGACATGGAAAATTCACAAACAAAATGGCTGCCAGGCAGCCATATTGGATCGTATCATGACGAAAATGGATATGCACATGTATGTCATAGAACACTGTCCTACTACCAACTTCGAATGAGATCTGTTCAAGCATGTCTGAGTTATGGCTTTGGACATGGAAAATTTGCAAACAAAATGGCTGCCATGCAGCCATATTGGATCGTATCACAATGAAAATTGATATGCACATGTATGTCATAGAACACTGTCCTAATACCAACTTTGAATGAGATCTGTTCAAGCATGTCTGAGTTATGGCTTTGGACATGGAAAATTTGCAAACAAAATGGCTGCCAAATTGACGTGCATATGTATGCCATAGCATGTTGCCCCTGTACCAAGTTTGAAAAAAATTGGTACAGGCATCTCCAAGAAACGGCTGCGGACGGACGGACGGACGGACGGACGGACAGACGGAACCCAATCCATAAGTCCCCGTTCCGGACTTCGTCCGCGGGGACTAACAATGGCAGAGGTTCCACAGACAAGTTACCACATTGACTATCAGTTGGAAAATAAACAATTGCAGCCATTAAAATCATCAAGTCAATGTGTAATGTATTCAGCAGAAGCCTGTTTTCACTGTACTGTGAAAGAATAGCAATACTTATCAGTGTTCAGTGTGATTGGGTAAAGGATCCTGCTGTGTTTATTGTGTCACTGTTATTGTATGATTTGCTTTCAGCGTCTTTGATCACATTTTTGTGGATACTGACACTTTATAAATAAAGTATTATTATTATTATTATTATTGTTAGTCTAGAGTTAAATTTTGTCTATCTTTGTGTCAAGAACATCATATCCAATGGGTGAAAAAATGAAGTAACTTCATTTCTCCTGTATTAATGTCAACAAACCTATCTCCTCTAATACAATTCACTGTCTTAGAGTTGTAAAAGTGCTGTTATGTATGAAGTAACTCAAAATTAGTTACATAGTCTTCTGGTGAATACTATGTTTTTGGCACTGTAGGATTATTTGACATACATATCATTTTGAAAACTATGTTATCTTTTTAACAAAATGACCAACCAAGAAAATAGTTACAGATATAATCATTATGAGAGGATTAGCATGTATGTAGATCTAAGGGTAGTAATGTGATCCTGCTAGAAAATATGTCCACAAGTGGGTGAACTGAACGAATCAATGCAGGACTTCCGTGTTTGCCATATACACACATACTCTCGATCATCGTGGGATACCGGAGGGATTCACACAAGTAGACTGAATGTAACTTTTCAAGCAAATATGAAGATTATGTTGAGAGCACCATACATGTATATTACTTACCCTTTTCTCATGACATAGCCATAGAATGAGTTAAGGATACATTTATGAGCTAACTGTAGAGAATCATACAGGACTTCTTTACTCTTACAACTCTTAATCTCAGCAGCGTCTCCTTTGTCCATGGCGGCTGCTAATTTCCTTTTCCAAACCTGTTGAAGGGACACAGTCCAGATATGAGCATTTTATATTATACCATACTCAAGCCAAGTTATTGTCCTCAAACAGAAAATATGGAATGTACACCCTGGTTGTTTTACGTCATGACAACTCGTGTCTATGTAGCTGGATTTGAGGTCCAAAATATGAGTCAAAATGTTCCAAATTGTTTATTATTTTCCCCAATTTTTCATAATTATGCTTGAGGAGGTATAATTATATTATTCCGCATATTTTACTTCATTCAGTAGGAAAATACGAGTGACCGAAGCGCACCTTGTCAAAACTCGTAGCAACACACCCTTAAGTCACAAGTATTTTCCGGCTGAATGAAGTAAAATATGGGGGAATAATATCTTGCAATTGTTTACAAAGAATTCCCCTGGACTTTGCTGGGACAGCTGGTAGGAGAAATGTGAATTAAGGTGAATTAAAGTGAGTTAAGATGAGTTAAGGTGAGTTAAGGTGAGTCAAGACGACAAAGATAGAAACCTTCTTACCTTGAGTTGACCTTTGAACTCATATCTACGATCCCTGAATGCCCGTACAGTGTCAACATAAAAGGAATTTTCTCGTTGACAGACGGTAGTCTGACGCCGTTCATGTCTTGTAACATGGATCTTTTTGTAAGCTTTCCTGCAGTATTCTACAAAGAACATAGAAGATCTAAAGTGAATGTACTTGTATTTGATATGACAAGATCAGATTAACGCTGAGTTTGTAAGCTTTTTACTAAAGTGAAAATACTTAAACAAAACCACAGTCCAGTATAATGTTAGAGTCTTCTAGTACTCTGCGATTGTCTTCTGGCATGGTTAGAACAGCTGATTGCATAGTATGGATTGGATTCCCTGAACATTTTTTGATCCGTAACAGAAATGACATCATTGGATCATTTATGGTTATATCTTGATACCAGGTTTGAGTTCAGCCAATCACACTACAGATACATAACTACATAGAGATCCGGCCAGCCAATCACACAGCAGATACATAACTTCATAGAGATCCAGCCAGCCAATCACACAGCAGATACATAACTACATAGAGATCCGGCCAGCCAATCACACAGCAGATACATAACTACATAGAGATCCGGCCAGCCAATCACACAACAGATACATAACTACAGAGATCCAGCCAGCCAATCACACAGCAGATACATAACTACATAGAGATCCGGCCGGCCAATCAAGCAGCAGATACATAACTACATAGAGATCCGGCCAGCCAATCACACAGCACATACATAACTACATAGAGATCCGGCCAGCTAATCACACAGCACATACATAACTACATAGAGATCCGGCCAGCCAATCACACAACAGATACATAACTACAGAGATCCAGCCAGCCAATCACACAGCAGATACATAACTACATAGAGATCCAGCCAGCCAATCACACAGCAGATACATAACTACAAAGAGATCCAGCCAGCCAATCACACAGCAGATACATATCTACATAGAGATCCAGCCAGCCAATCACACAGCAGATACATAACTATATAGAGATCCAGCCAGCCAATCACACAGCAGATATATAACTACATAGAGATCCGGCCAGCCAATCACACAGCAGATACATAACTACATAGAGATCCAGCCAGCCAATCAAGCAGCAGATACATAACTACATAGAGATCTGGCCAGCTAATCACACAGCAGTCAAATAACCATATATAAATCTTACCTTGCAACCGTTTCTTCTCAATGGCAGCTTGTTCTTCCTTACCCAATTCATGGAATACCCTTGGAGGATCTCCCGGATTCAGTCCTGGAATTCTTTCCGTCTCTAACTGCTGTTGGATACGATTAAATTCACTACGGTTTGCGGGCACTGAAATAAAAAGATTTGATATAATGTACTTAATGAGGAAATAAAGTTGACCTTGTTGTCAGAAACGTTTTTTTCAATGCCAGTCATAATGGTGTTGTTAGTTTGTGTTGCATGCCAAAAAAAAATGAAGATACATAAACTTTGGTTCTTTTTGGCAGACGACATCTAGTTGTCAGCAGCTGGTAAACAATTTGCATACCTGGTATGACTACTTTTTGTTCCTGCCTGGTTTTTTAGATTCATGAGTATATCATAAACTGTCAGTAACCATGGTAATGTATTCAAGTCCCAAACTATATCATGTGTTGTACACCATGTGAATTCACACAACTATACATTCACGTCAATGAATTCACACAACTATACATTCATGTTAATGAATTCACACAACTATACATACATGTTAATGAATTCACACAACTATACATTCATGTTAATGAATTCACACAACTATACATTCATGTTAATGAATTCACACAACTATACATTCATGTCAATGAATTCACACAACTATACATTCATGTCAATGAATTCACACAACTATACATTCATGTCAATGAATTCACACAACTATACATTCATGTTAATGAATTCACACAACTATACATTCATGTTAATGAATTCACACAACTATACATTCATGTTAATGAATTCACACAACTATACATACATGTCAACGAATTCACATAACTATACATTCATGTCAACGAATTCACACAACTATACATTCATGTCAGTGAATTCACACAACTATACATTCATGTCAATGAATTCACACAACTATACATTCATGTCAATGAATTCACACAACTATACATTTATAAACGACTATATGACAAAACTTACTTATTTCACCTCTCCAACTCCATGTCATATTACGTTGACAACCAGCACCTGGTTTATTGAAATCACAGGTAGCACACACAGCTTCATCAACAACAGCAGATGGCTGTAGTTACAATAAATAAACAATTTGAATTCTGTTAGTGTTACACATCTCTTATTCATTCCCATCTGTGAGTGTTGATAACTGGGTATTGCAAATACATTCGGCATTCAGCAATGTATTTTCAATTCAGAAATTTGTAGACAAGGCACAATCTGAGTTATAAGCTTTTATACTTAACTAAAAATACTTACATAAAACCTTGATTAAACTATTCCAGTATAATGTTAATGTCAATTAATGCCTTCTATGATATTATAATTGTCTTCTTGCATTGTTTAAACAATCGATTGCATGGTAGGAAGTTCCTTGATATTTTATTACATGCTTCATATCATTTGCAGATTGTTAGGTACAAAGTAACACTTTAAATGTGTTATGTATAAATATATGTATAATAAATTATGTCATTGGATCATTTATAAGTTATATCTTAATACCAGATGTGAGTTCAGTTAATTGATAATGATGTTTAAGTATACATCAGTAAGTAGAATACTGTGAGTACCTTTTACTAAGCAGTAAAATTACATCCCAAAAACATATAAACTCGGCTTGTGTCCCTTTAATATGAACAAAAAAAGTACATCCCCAAAAACCATATAAACTCAGCTTGTGCCCCTTCAATATGAACAAAAAAAGTACATCCCCAAAAATCATATAAACTCAGCTTGTGCCCCTTTAAAATAGTGTGGTTCAAATTACCAGACCCTGAAGTTTCTACAAACAAGGCCGTAAACATAACTCACCAATAGTTGATAAAGATAACAATAGCGTAAAGTGAAGGTTAACCTACAATATCTATGGCAACAGAAACTTACTTGTAATCTGTTTGTTAGAATAATATTAGGATACATAGCACCGACATCTAGATGGTAGATTATAGGGTTTTCAAGTCTAGCTGGTGTATCTCTCAGAGCTGATAACTTATCTTTTATATCTTCACATACCTACAAATATAGTAACAATAATAATAATTAGTATTAAAGCAGTCATATCGATGAGGATTGGGTATTTATTTTCGATTTCTAATTTATAAAACAATTTTATCATGCTTCCTACTTGAAAAATCGAAGTCAAATAACATATGCCAAGTCCTTGTTTGTAACTCAATATATTGCAAAAGATTTAATAAATGTGTAAAAAGTTTGTTATTGTACGTACAAGGTTGAACTTCACATTGTCACAAATAATAAACATTGCATAGCAGCATAGAAAAAATGATAGATTAATATAGCACATGCACAAATATTGTAAATTGGATATTTACTCAACTGAAACTGAGTTATTCACCAGTTGGTTTCAGTATTTGTTACTAGTTACTTATAAATACAGTAGCCCTAGAATATGTCTTACTTTTACTGAGTGTTTTTGTTAAGGGTGGTAAGTAGGTTCCCCAGTCATTTTACCCGGGTTCTCTACCAAAATTATATTACAACAATATGGGAACTATGCCAGTTTTACCAAATTTACCCCTGTCTGTTATCAGGGTTCCCGCACCTTAGCAAAAACACTGCCTGAAATGTACCCCTATTTTATTTCAGGTTGAAATCAATAACAATAATGGATAAAGTAACCATCAAACTTAAAAACAGCAATCTTACTTCATCAAAGTTAGTAACTTTCTCCATGGGTATTTTTTCTTCTACTTCAATGGCATGTTTCATAGTTCGGTCTATGGTATCTATCAATTGCTGGAAGGCTTCAGGCACCTAAAAACATACATTATACATCTTGTAAAGATTACTGAAGATAACGAGATTTAATTGTAGTTAACATTTTACATCTTTCTTCGGAGGAAAAGTGTATTTGAACACATAAATTTATGTAAAAGGCACACTATTGAGCTTAAAGTCTTCATACTTCTAAATTTGTGTTGCAAAGATACTATGAATATTAGTATATTACACATTACATATTGACTTACACACACACACACACACACACACACACACACTTACATTGTACATATACATGTAATACCTACAGACAAATGGACAAACAGACAGAGAAACACGCAGACACACACAACTTCCCTATAAACATACATCCACACATACCTACATATACACGTAACACCTATGTACGGACACAGTCAGACAAACAAACAAACAGACAGACAGACAGACAGACAGACAGACACACACACACACACACACACACACACAGTGTGGCCATGTACATGTAAATCAGTTTTGAACACTTACCATTCTAAATCTACATGGTAAATCAGCTCTGAACACTCCAGATTCTAAAGCCTCAACATGGCCACCAACGTAAGTTTCAGAGTCCATTACATGACCATCATCAGTCAGTTTGTTTAGAATACTTTCTTGTTTATTTGGGAATACAATATTAGCATGGAATGCCTGAACCATTAACAAAGCTTCACAAAGGGTTCCGGATCCTTTCCTCAAAACCTGCGATTGGTGAGCAGGATAAAAAAATTAATAAATTCCCAGAGACCAACTGCACAATACAAACTGTCCATTGTGTATGTGCAAGTCCTTCAAAGAATGGTAATGTACAGGAATCAATTATTTGCCAATGAACTTTTTCTTTTTAATTGGTAAATATAATAATCAAGATAAGTGTGAACACTGAATGAGGTTGAATTATGCGCAGCCATCTGAGGAAAACTTACTATCAGAGACACCACTCTATTGTGAGTGTAATTACACCAATGTTCATTGATAGCTTACATGAACATACAACTGTTTGTTGCAACAATAGTTTTAGTTTGTGTATGTGTTAGCTTGCCAATAACTGACTTGTAATCTTGTGGTATGTTGGATCGCTATTATGAACACTTATCTTCACAGGAATGATAAAATATATGTAATATACAGCTAGAACAGAGTGTTCACCAGAAGACTGTACATAACATATACATTTACAGCTAAAAACTAAGAAACAGGAAACAGACTTTTAACTTACCTCATCCGGTTCCATTGGAATAATTGTACACAATGCAAAAATGAATGGATGTACATATTTCATATAAAGATAGTATGTAGCCACAGCATCAGACACTGAGTAGTTAGCCAATACTTGTGGTTCTTCACTTGCCATACGACACATTTGTTCAGGATCTAACTCTATGGGGTCGTATCTAAGCTTTGCTTTAGTTGCAGCCTTCAGATTCTGTCCTCCTACAGGTAAATAACTGTCTCTTTTCACCCATCTGAAACCAAAGATAAACATGATAAAGAAGGCATGAACAAAAGGGTAGATAAGTTGGGGATTGGAACTATCAACAAACACATGCACATGAACACAAACACACAAACACACAAACACACACAACCACACAATCACACACACATGAACACACCATGCACACAAACACACAATCATACACACACCCCATCCTTCCCTCCAACCCACACACTTTGCTATACTTACACCATTACTGAACCTTGAATTCAGCTGTGCTAATAATTCTGACATGTTACTGAGCCTATAACTTGTTTTACATACACCGCATTACTGTACTGTTATATTACACACCAAACCTTTTTACATCGATGTACAATGTGTGGCAACTGTGTTTTACCTGTACGTATCAATGTGAATGGTATCGCTGTGTTTTACCTGTACATATCAATGTGAATGGTATCGCTGTGTTTTACCTGTACATATCAATGTGAATGGTATCGCTGTGTTTTACCTGTATGTATCAATGTGAATGGTATCGCTGAGTTTTACCTGTATGCATCCATGTGAATGGTATGTCTTGATTTGTACTCTCCCTGGTTGTCTTTCTGAAATCCTATCTCTTTATACATGTCTATGCTATGATGGTTACATCTAGCTTCTACAAATGGCCTACAGAGAAAAGACACACATTACTATAGTAAGTTCTTGAACAAAGAGTGGTTCTGCTTTATCTTTGTCAAATGCATGTATCTGTAATAACTCCGGAAATAAATAACCATCGCAGATGAAAATTTACAACATGACAACTGTTTCAGCACTGATTTGTATTGTAGTTAGTACTCATGAATATTCAGTGTTCAACCATTGAGTAATGTATTTCTATCTCCCATGATGCAATAACCCATAGCAAAGATACCCTATAAAGGCACAAGATCAACTTAATGTTTCTCTGAAATCACAAGTAATTGTAGGTGATGTAAAATCATGAAATGACTCTCCAGAACCCATGTTTTATGAAAGTGTCTCTATTTCCTGGAGTGGTGTTCTCTTCACATTGTATAAGGGAGAACTACATAAACAAGCATGGTGGAACTACAAAGTGTAGGAGACACCCTAATGAAAAAAAACGTCTACATACCAATCAAACATGTCACCGTTGTAGGTAACAAATATGTGTGGTTTGATTTCCAGTACATGATCGATAAACCTTCTCAGTAAACTTTCTTCATCAGCTTCATTCAAAACAATAAATGGTCCTTCATATTCTGGTTTAGGTGTGTACTCAAAATCCTCCACATCTTCAGATACCACCTCTCTATTGGTGATAAGGTAACCCTGCATAGAAACACAGACCCTGGAGTAAACGTCTGGTGGAATCAATAATATGCAATAATAATCTTTACAGCCCAGATATGGGTTTTGAGGACCAAGGTTGCATGTGAAAGGGCCTGACTTTAGGAGGACCTGTAAGCCGTAATACTGAGGTTCGCAAAACCCACATCCAGGCTATAAATGGTTTATCATATACACCATGTAGTGGCATGGAAACAGCACTTGCATCATCACATAATCACATATTAATTTGCATAGCATGGCTAATTTGCATGTAATGATAATTTGCATAATATGCACAGTGTGGTCATTTGCATAACATGGCTAATTTTGCACATAATGGTAATTTGCATAATCTGCATAATATGGCTAATTTGCCTACTCCCTCAATGGTATACTATGCATATACATGTACACCAGGATCACATTAACCTGCCTGTCCATATGTACACAGGATTACATAAACTTACCTGTCCATCTATCATATAGGAAATCATCATGATACAGTCAGTCTCCATATCAGGGAATTTTAAAGGTAACTTTGTTGTTTCAATATCAAAGGCAAACACTACTGGGTCCTGAAAATAAGAACAGATAGTTTCCATGACCAACTTCCAACATTGCAAACATGAATGAAGTAACACTAACAGTGCTTGTCTTAGTTTCTTAGTTTCCAAGAAAAACTTCCAATATTGCGAATAAGAATGAAGTAACTGGACTTGACATAGAACAGCCTCATAAAGAATCCACATTATAAAGTAGGCCAACTTACAGGTCTGTCTAGTAGATCATCTCGTTGTGTGATATCAGGCGGTAGAGTACCACGTCCTTTTACAGCATACCAATGACCCTATGAAGTCAACAATTAATATATGGTTTATAATCAGTGGTGGTACACACACACAGACACACACACACACAGACACACGATCAAATCCACAACATCCTTCCAACTTCATGAGCTGTACGAGAACAAATGACTAAATGTGAGGTATCAAATTGCGCCATGAAAACAGAGAAAATAAAGATAGTTCACAGTTGATCCACAGGGTGCCCTTGCTATCATACAGGTATTGCGTATTTCAGTACCCCAAATTTTATGTTAGACATCATGAACAATTGATTTTCCTTATACATTGTCAACTGAACATAAACATTCACATATGATACTAGGGATTTTTATAAAAATAAATTAAGTTCATAACACACTGGCAGTTCAATTGATTAAATAGCACTAACTTTTGATCTGTCTTGATCAATGATTCTCATCAGAATGACAAATATTATAGTTACAGCTGACCTCTAGGTGGCAATATTATCAGCCAATCATAGATTTTAGGTAGTTTGACACACTAGTGTCTGTTGATTTTGGAATTGTAGCATCTGATGTTGATCACTCTGATGAGGATTATTGACCAGGTCAGATTGAAAACTAAATACTCTACTAATACTCTAGTCTTCTCAAAGTTCTTTTTGGTCATCACACTGTGGTTGAACAAACTCAGCTCTACTAAGTTGCACTACTTGTGTGTTATAGCCTTTATAATTCATTTGGTCTACTTCAAAGTTAATATTTTTGGTGACATAAAAATAAATAAAAGTAATAATAATAAAATCTTACCACATGTATTTTTTTATCAATGGCAACTCTAACATGATATGGTACATCATATTCTCTGATGTCAATGATATTGTCAAACTGGTCTGACTGTTTCCTGAAACCTGTACTAGAGTTAGATGCATCTCCACCTCCGGATAAATGACTAAAAACAAAACATAAAACAATTAATGTTCATGGACTCTGAGTTCATTCTTACTCCCCTGATGACGCTGATGAGATGTCGGTGAAAATTTGGGCTCTGCTTTCAAGAAATAATTTGACTCTGTGAGTAGAAATTTCATTACTAACTAAAACACAAATAATTCCTTGCTTGAAGGCAAAACAGGGGTATAAAAGGCCCCCTAACTTCATGCAAGTTATTGTCAAATTTGAATGTATACAGTGAACACACAGTGATTCCTCTATGAAAATCTATGACATCAATGAGCAGCTGGTGATTTTTGGTAATAAATTTGGTATGTGTGGATGTGTGAATGTCTAGGGAATGTGTGTGTTGTTACAAAAAGTTGATATTTAGACATGGTATATGCAATTTTGGACAAACATGATTGCACTGGGGCTTGTACCTGGGGAAACCTGCATTGTTTGGTAGAGTCAAACTGGACGACACTCTTCTTACTAACAGTATGGTAAATTTAATCAAACCCTGAATGGGTTCAAACCTCAACTGCAGTGGTAAGAGGCAAGTGATTTAACCACTCGGCCACCGAAAACCCATCATTTACTTGTATTACTATATAACTTACTTGGTAAGGAGTGTTGTATACACATCATTTGCCTTCTCTTTCTCCTTGTTCTTTCTTACATGTGGCATGATATCACGTCGTGCCTTCATCAAATCAGACACTGTCTTAAATGATAACTTTAGACAATTCCTCTTCAAACCGACAAGATGGTTTGCCTGAAAAAATAAAATGATTCCAAATGATATATCTAAGTATTGAATAATCTTACAATTGTCACAAAATATAATTATTTGACATGATTTGCCCAAAAACTGATTTTAAACAAATCAATATTTCCTAATATTTCACAACTCTTACAACCAGCTTTTTCTTGAGTTTGGGGAGAACCCTGCTCTTGAGTGAAACACTAAAGAATATATGTACAATTTGACAGATAATTCCCGGTAGGTAAACACTTCACAGGTACTTTTTACTATTCAGAAAAATTACGATGGTAAGGGGATCACTTTCTGAGAATAAATAAGACCATGACCACCAAGTACTTATTTTAAAATATACAACACTTACCAAATCTAAGTCTTCTTTTGCTACAGTTTCTATGCTTGCTAACACACCTTGGAATTTACGTCCCAGAAAAGCTGACACTTCTCTCTCTGTATTCTTCTTTGTAACCAAATAGAAGTATGGTTGAAATGGCAATGATACCTGTCATAAAAAAAATCAACTTTATGAGTTACTTAAACCATGTCATAAAGGTGGTCATTCTTAATTCTATGTTTTTCATGACCTGACCAACCCTACATTTATTCATTCTGGTGAAATCACTTTAAAATGATGCCCTCTATGGCAAGATTTGGAAAAAATCACATCACAGATTGTTGAATGGCAAACCCATGAGGGCACAGTTGAGTTCAAAATATTGTTTATTGCTATGCTGACATTTGAGAAATGTCCTAAAATACAGACATTCAAGAAATGTTATCAAATACATTGGGTTTATGGACAGGAATGAGAAGAGCGCCCTCAATGGCTGATCTTTAACAACATTTCCCTATCACCTGTATCACCACAACCTGAGTCCTATTTGATTAATTATTAATCTTACAATTGTCACAAAATACATTTATTTGACATGATTTTAAACAAATATATGTACAATTTGACAGATAATTCCTGTAAGGTAAACACTTCACAGGTACTTTTTACTTTTCAGAAAACTTACGATGGTAAGGGGATCACAATGCATTATAATTCTCTCCGATGCTAAAGTATGACCAATTGAGAACTTCCCAACCTCGAAAATCCGAGGTTAGTTAATATGCTAAGCTGTTAGAAATGTGTTAATTGGCCTCATCATCTATATCAACAGAAATAAAGAAGTGTCGGGTATTTGCATAATCTTCTTTTCCATCTTTTCATTGTATGCATGGTGCGCTCAGACCACTATAGAAAGAGGTTGTCTTGCTGCTAGACGTTCGGGCTTCTCCCGACGAAGTTCGCTGTGACGGCGAACGCCCATCCTTGTCGTATTGTAAATTCGGAATAACACCTGAGGTCTAGCAGCTAGACTAGGACATGAGTAGCTGTGGCCAGATTCATAGGAAGTATTTATAGTAGGAGCACAGAAACTTCAAAGGCTTATTTATTCTTTATTGTTTAGTATAATGTCGTAGCGTTATTTTACAAATTGTGACGCGAACTTGGCCGCTTTATAATGAACACGCAGGACAATAGCCACCTTAGCTCTGAAATATGATTTGAGAACTCTCTGTCAGCAGTTGTGTCGCAGTTCTCTGAGTGCACATTTCCAAACTTTGACCCGTCTTTTTTACACCTGACCCTATGAAGACGCGACATTACACAAATATCCATTATCGGATAAAATCTGATTTTAGACTCTAGGTTAGATGCTTGCTCTGATTCACTTTTTATGATATTATCCTATAAAAAGTACTCTGTACGTGCGAAGAGTAATATTAGAGTCTAAAATTCGATTTTGTTGGCGTCTGTCAAATCGCTCCCTAATCTTGCTGCTAGATGTTCGTGCTTTCTTTCGATACTAATTACTATAAGCGAACGAAGTTCGCAGTGAGGGCTTGCCTTGGATGTTCCATCCTCGATAGCGATGTTCGGTCGTGTGTCGTATTGTATCGGAAGAACATCCGAGGTCTAGCAGATAGACTAATCGCTACCATGAAAAGAGGCCAATGGTTTGCGTGATGTTGAAAATAAAACATCCATATGATTATTATATTGAAACGGCTTAGTGAATACACACAACTAGCACTATAAACGGAGATGTGTTCCAACTCAGACTCAGACCACTAATGAATATTTTCAGTGATCTGAGGTTACACAGACAAGGAACACAAAATTGCAGTCCCGTGCTTTTAAGTTTTATAATGTTTTGCACTCGCAAATCCGTGATCAAAGAATGTACACTTGCTATTGGATCCAGGATGAATAAAGTTTAAATGTTGTAAACCTTTCTCGAATATATTCTGACAGTGATGTTGAATTTGAGGGAAAATTCTGTTTGACAATAGAATAGACTAGCCAAGATTACTGACTACATAGCTCTTCAATGTAAGTGTGAGCAGTGAAGTGAAAACAGCTAGTGTACTTCCCGTTTCTCGGACAAGGCAACATTATATCGCCCTTCACATGCTATTGTTTGTAATTGATAAAACAAAAGGCGTTCTATGGAATATCATATCCCTTCGTCGCTAAAATTAACAGAGACGAGAAAATGACGGAAATGCAAGTTATCGAACATTCAGGACAAACACCTTTTTCAGTTAGAAAAACTTCCCTTTTTGAAATGGAGATTAGTCCCCAGCATCATTTTCACAAACCTGCGAAGAGGCCTTGATTGACACAACATTGTACAGTCATGGACACAGTCTATCTGAGAGACATTCCTTACTGTTCACAAATACAGACATTTCTACTAGGCTACATCCATTTCGTAGGGTCTATGATCCATCTCAGACCGGTTGACCACTAGTGGTCTGAGGGTCCATGTCGCCCTGCTTGCATACGGAGTAAGTCGCCTACAAAGAGACAGTTGTGAAACCTGGGCTTACCTGAAATGCTAGTATAGTAGTAACTAAAGATTTAACGCATCTGTGTTCAAATATCAGCAATAAATCGACTATTTAGTAATTTTATCTCGCCTTGGCTACAAAAGTACTAGTCCCTGTCCGGAGGACCAGAAATCCCGAAATCACAAGTTCAATCGTAAAATTTATGCCCAAGCGGACGCCCGATCAAATGTGGCGGAGTTTGTAAGGCGGGACTTTGAAATCAGTCGGAACTGGAAAAGTTCCGATTTCGACACCTTTTGTGATCGTACCAGCGACTACTATCGTCAAAAAGATGTAAAATGAGTACATATTCGACCGATTGCTAATATTTGATAGCTTTATAAAAAAAATTATATGTAATTATTTTGTTATTGGTGCGAAAGTATTTTGTTTTCGCACTCGCTATAGGACGGTTACTTGTCGACGTCGTAGGACGGTGTTGAGCGAAACGCGTGTACCGTCTGCAAGCAGGACTGTGAGCCATGGTACAACATCTGAGCACAGACAAGGAACACAGTTTCTTGTCTGTGATGTGAGGTACAACTACTGACCATTATCGGATTGAGAGGTGTCAACGAGTTCCAGCAAGATGCTTAGTTTAGACAAACAAGTTTTATTTACACATAGCCCCAAAGCATAGGCTGGTGGCGTTATTCACCATATGGTTACAGGTGTAAGAAGGTGCTAAAAGGTGTCACTTTTAGCATCGGCAGAATTGTAATGGTTTTCACTTTGCCACTGGTACAAAAAACATTTGCGTGGACTTTTTATGGAGATATAACATACCTTGAATCGGCTGCCATCATCTTGTATAAAGTAGTAATCTACTGCACTTATCAATCGTCGGTCATCATCTAGAATTTCAGTCTATGACAAAAGAAAATTCATTTATGTTACAAATTAACTAAAAATAATGGATACACACTATGTAATTAATATCAAAAATCAAATACTGAATTTTCTCTTGGAATTAATTTTCACTGTTTTTTCTGGTGTGATATTCCACAATAAAATAAAACCCTTTTGAAAATACATTTTTATTCTTAGATACCATTTATACCTTCCTTAATCAGTGAAAATTAGGTCCAGAAAAAAAAATTTCTCTTTACCATCCAAGTTTTTATTAAAAGTAGTGAATTCACAAGATTTTTTTATTTCAACTTACTGGGTGCATATTTAGTAGCCATCCTAATTTTTCAGCAGGTTCTTTGTACCGGTCAAATCCAAACCGACTATCCATGTCATCACTAGCCAAAGAACGCTGGAGACGAGCTTCAGATGAATCTCCCTTGGAATCATTGTCACCACTGCTAAAGGTCAAAGGTCAAATAAAAGTAATGATTACGAAGAGTACTAAAATTTTAACCAAAATAGTAATTATATTATACACACAACATACTTTTGATAAGCTGAGAACTTTCAACTGAAAACAGTCAGTCTTGTTCACTCATGATAGATGGCGCTGTTTATGATCACGTCACAGTTGTTTGTTTACTGGAATGTGTTACCATGGATGTATTAGTGAGACTCACTAATACATCCATGGTGTCATGAAGTTTATTTATAGGGTCTATCTGCCTGTGACAGTGTAGGGAAGGATTATGTACTTGCTTTATGGGGGGGGGGGGGAGAATTTAATATTTGTTATGGACTATGATAATTTCTGTAAAACTGCTACAGACTGTCCACAAGCATATGGACATTAAAATTCTAGAACAAATCATTTGACAGGGAAATTATCATGTTTATTGTCTTTTTAGGATGAACTCATAGTTTTCATATGGACAAGAACAATAAAAATAACCATGTCTTTGTTAACACTGTAATGTCTGTCACAGCCAGACAATTACAAATACATGGACAAAATATTTTCATATAAAATATCAGTGATATGCACGAATAATACATGTACATCCATAAAAATAATTTATTTATTAATCTTTCATATACAGACACCATTTCAGTGCTTAAATACTGTTCTCCCAATAAATGTGGATAAATAGTGACACTCATACATCCTTGCAAGTTGCAGTGACAAAAAATTATCATTATTGACATTATCAAAGTTAGAAAAACACAAACAAAACTAGTCCTGCTTGCAGACGGAGTAAGTCGGGACTTAATTCTGACAATGACATTGTCCGTATCTTCTATTTTGTGTTGCGGGACATTGTAAGTATCACGTCCTGTAGTACACAGTCTGCAAGCAGGACTAAAGCAAAACAAACATAGATGCAGACTAGACGGTCCATCAGAACATTTGATGCGTCCAAACACCCACATTCTTTTAAAAAAACACAAACAGTGGAGAAGGCTGGGTGTCGAGGCTTTCAAATTCTACAGAGGTGTTACTATTACAGTATTCATTGAGAGAATTACGTGATATGCAGTCTGCCAACGACCTTCGACACCACTGTTTGTGGCAGATCTCTGCAGAAACTTCACACAAACAAATTACAAGACAACTGAACGTCTCTACACTACTCACCGCGAAGACCCAGATTTCCACGATCCGTCATCTCGGTCTGCTTTGTATCTGCCACTATTCTGTAACACCATGATTATTTCATTGGAAGAAATTACCAATATTTGATAGGGGCATTTGTTCTACGTTTAGCAAAGACACTTCCGGTATATACTGCGCAGTGTTATTCGTTTTTGGCGCGAAATTCACATCTATATTTCAGAATCATTTTCGTATTATATCCGAAATTACCTCAAATACCAATTTTTTAAATGTGGTTCTACATGACGTATGTCGAATGTTCCGGATGGCGTTTGAACATAGACCCTACACCAGGGTAGGGTCTATGGTTTGAAAGAATATTTTTAATCACTAAACATATTTTTATTCGTTTTTCCAAGCAATATACATGTATTACAAGATACCATCAGTCTGAAGATCTCCGGTGCATAGGTATGTAGGTAGCGGCTGGACAGCAAGGCGGATACAAAACTAAATATGTATCTGATTTTAAATCTGACTACTAACGCGATTAACAAAAATAACTTTTTGATTTTCTCTATGAAATATGCAGTTTACAATTTACTGAGGTATCTGTCCTTTATTTCAAATTTTATTGCGTAAAAAATAAATTGTATGCTATTTTAAAATAGTATTTACTCAATAATCTTCGAGAAGATTGCGAAGTCTTGAACGAGGTGACAAAATGGCGACTACCATGGCTGCAACCTGCATGCGATCGGTCTCATGTGGTTTGCTACATGTGCAAAGGTAAAGTATTTACTTGTTATCCACGAAAAATCAACCACACTCGAATTTAGTTTGTTGAGAGTCATTTGATCTTGAGCTATACTGACTTTTACACGCAAATCGAGAAGAGATCGGGAAAAGACAGTCCTGACCCGGAGTCCTGCTGCCTGCTTGCACTGTTGTAGACGGTGTACGTACGAGTGTACTGTACGGATGCGATACTGAGGGATGGTCTTAGACTCTTACTCAGTCTGCAAGCAGGACAAGTGCTTGCACTGTTGCAGACGGATACTGGAGATACTGGACATTCTACTATCTGTGGCATGGAATCTCTCTTTACGTCTAGCTCGGTGAGGGTCCTGAGATGAAATTTAAAATTCAACCAAAGCCATCCCTACAGGGAGTTAAAAATGAGTGGGTTATAAACCTAGTGTACATGTAAACTGAAGTATCACAACCTTACTGTTAACAATTATCAAAATCATGTTATCTCATAATCTGTTAATACAATATTTTAGCACATTTGACGGTAATCTTTGTTTTTCATTTGTATAGATTTGTCTTGTCACCATGTAGGCAATTTTCAAGACAGCCTGTCCTTGCGTTTAGAATGACAGTTCCATTATGGTAAGTTTAATTAATCCATAGTAAAGGTCCACTTGGAAAAGGATTAATATTTAGCTGTGAAAAACAGTGGTCTGACAAAGCTATAGAAAAAGTTGGTCTAGAACAAAAGAATGTACAGTATGTAATTCTCATAGTGTCACTGATTAGATACTCGTAACACTAATGTGAAAACCTGGGATTGAAACCCAGACCTTTAAATCTGCTAATTTTGTTACACAGTATAGTATATTTTGTTTGGCACAAAACTGCACATATCATATGGAAAAAGAATCTTGACTCATACCATTTATGTTACCCTCATTAAAGTGGAATAAACTGAGTTTATAAGCTTTTTCCTCAAGTGAAAATACGTACAAAAAAATTTGATTAAACTATTCTAGTATAATGTCAGTGTCAATGTATGTCTTCTATGACATTACAATTTGTGTTCTCTCATTCTTAGAACTGTTGATTACATAGTAGGGATTTCCAAAGTATAATATATTTACCACAATCATTGTACATTTTTGATACGTATAATAAATTACGTCATTGGATCATTTATAAGTAAAAATTAGTTATATCCTAATACCAGGTGTGAGTTCAGTAAATTACAAGTGATGATTAAGTATACATCAGTAAGTAGAATGCTGTGAGCACCTTTTAATATGCAGAAAAAAGTACATCCCAAAAACACATAAAGTCAGCTTGTGTCCCTTTAATATGGGGAAAAATGTACATCCCAAAAAACATGTAAAAGTTAGCGTATGTCCCTTAAATATGGGGGAAAAAGTACATCCCAAAAACGTGTAAAAGTTAGCTTGTGTCCCTTTAATATGGGGAAAAAAGTACATCCCAAAAAACATGTAAAAGTTAGCTTGTGTCCCTTTAATATGGGGAAAAAAGTACATCACCAAAAAACATATAAACTCAGGTTGTGGCCCTTTAACATTCATATATTTGTCTAGTGCTGAACCTATGAAGAAAAAGAAGAGGCCAGTTGACACAAAACTTTCAGAAGAAAGAGAAAGGAAAAAACAGAAAAAATTACAAAAGTTTATGGATAAACTTGGACCTGCAGAGTTGAAAAAAATTGAAGAGTTTAAACTTGACTCAAAATTACAGGAAAAGAACAGGTTAGTGCATCGCCATGACAATATGATGTATATATATATTACTGTATATGTTCTCCTTGGGCCACAGACCCGACTAGTTTGAGTAAACTATTTTTGTGGTCCAGCCAGGAGTTTAAAGTTATTTTTTTATTTACCTTTCATTGCCGATGTATTTACTGTAACTAATTCCTTTTCCTCACTTGATATGTTAATTTTGTTTCTTTTCGACTTCTGGCAAATAAATATGTGTATGTGTGTACAATTATGCCATATTATGGTTTATAATGAAGTTCCAACCATTCTACATG
The DNA here is from genome assembly GCF_964340395.1 of Glandiceps talaboti. Taxonomy (NCBI): domain Eukaryota; kingdom Metazoa; phylum Hemichordata; class Enteropneusta; family Spengelidae; genus Glandiceps; species Glandiceps talaboti. The sequence goes on along the minus strand of NC_135569.1, from coordinate 8,303,763 downwards.
GGTGGTAAGTAGGTAAAATGTATCTGGTTTCCCAGTTGTTTTACCAATGTTCCCAATCAAAAGTATAGGGGATGGGTACAATATATCGGAAGGTATGTCAGTTTTACCGGATTCTCCCCATTCAATGACAGGGGTTTCAAAATGTTAGCGAAAACAATGTATGTTCATATAATCATCATCATCATCATCATTATCATTATCATCATCATCATCATCATCATCATCATCATCATCATCATCATCATCATCATCATCATCATCATCATCATTTTTTATTATTGATAAAGGTCAGGGCCCTGTACAAAGTTCCAATTGGTGAGATGCAAGTGTCAATCCAGTGCAAAGTTTCCATATGATCTTTTTTATTTTTAAAAATGATCTTTCAATTTCCTGCAGAAAGAGACATGTACCCAAGATAACATTTGAAGAGAGTGAAAGAAGAGCCTTGCTACAGAAAGAATGGTCTCATTATAGATTCCAACAACACCTGAGTAAGACAGAAGTTCTGGAGCGTGCATTGAAAGCACAGCAAAAAGCCCTAGATGAACTCAATGATGAATCTGAGGAGCTCTATGACTTGGCCATCCAAATAGATAATACTTTAATACCATTTCAATGCAAGGGACCTGTCAGTACACCACCTATCAAAGGTTTTGATGGTTTAGATGGAGAATATGTAGATATAACCAAAGATTTGAAATAAATATGTATTAGATAAGAATACGAACTACCGAACACCTATAATCGGCTGATTATACCGCCACCTAGTGGTGAGCTGCAGCTATGGAATTTGTCATTCTGATGAGGATAGTTTACAATGACACAGAGAAAGTTGAACGTAAAAAATGGAATTGCTTGTGTGTTATAACTTAAGTTTTTAATTCATGTCATCTACGTACACCAAAGTGATGAATATTTTTGGAACTAAGTAAAGGATGCACAATGAAGCACGTGAACGCATACTAACACCATGGCGCCCTCTGTGGTGATACCTTCATGATATTCATTCTACAACTCCATCCTCGTATCTTATTTTCACATATCGCAATCAAAGTCACAGTGGTTGGTTGTCAGGGGCAACATGGTAAAAATAATGTTCTTTGTGTCATGTGACGTGTGCTATACAGAGACATACACATGAGCAAAGAATGTACAGTAGTCTGGTCAGACTGGATGGAATTCTAATTTGTGTTTCACACACAGTTTGACAGTAACCCTATACAGAAGATGATTTGGTGTGTTTATTGTTTTTTTAAAAGGAACCCTTGTAGAACAGAGATTACTTTTGGTGAATACATCTACTGAAAATATAGAATTGTTTGAGATTCAAACTTTTGTTTTGTATGTTCCCAAAGTACAGATTGCTAAGTATTGGTTGGTTAACAAAATTGTTCTGTAGTCAGTTGTGTAAATTAAGGCAATGTGTATGAAAACATATGAGGGAGGGAGGGGAGGGAGAGAGAGAGGAGAGGAGAGGAGAGGAGAGGAGAGGAGAGGAGAGAGAGAGAGAGAGAGAGAGAGAGAGAGAGAGAGAGAGAGAGAGAGAGAGAGAGAGAGAGAGAGAGAGAGAGAGAGAGAGAGAGAGAGAGAGAGAGAGAGAGAGAGAGAGAGAGAGAGAGAGAGAGAGAGAGAGAGAGAGAGAGAGAGAAAATAACACCAAATAAAGAGACGAACTTCCAATATCTCGAAGGTTGTAAAATATTTTGAGATGTGCTACACTTCGGTAAAAAGTGACAAAATTAAACTGCCGAAACCCGGGATAGTTCTCGAACTCGTACAAGTTCGCCGGTTTTGAACCAGGGACCTTTAGATCTTCAGTCTAACGCTCTCCCAACTGAGCTATTTCGGCTGATGAATAATATTCGACTACAGTGTATTTTTTTTAAAAAAATGCTTTGCAAATTGCACAGTATCTTTTCTCCAGCCTATTTTCTCGTACCAATCTTCCAAACGGTTCATTATGAATAAATACCAAACTTCTGTTTCTCGGTAAACCTCTGTATCATTTACACAATGAGAATCTACATGTATACAGAGTCCATTCTTTACTGTTCAATTTATACTTTTATCTCGTTTTCACATTTATTTTGTGATTACATTATCAAATTTTGATACTGAAAATCAAATAATGTATATCCCATGTGGTCTAGTGGTTAGGATTCGTGGCTTTCACCCACGCGGCCCGGGTTCGATTCCCGGCATGGGAATATCCTACTTTTGCTGCTAGCTATCGATTATTTTCCATATGGCATACGAAAAACACGTGGACTGCTCTCAAGTCAAGGCAACGTTTCCTTATTCATCATAGACCCTTTTTTTGCCAATTTGCTAACTCGGTTATTCTTAAACCTGTCCTTTGCGAGAAAATTAGAGCAGGCGCTCTGATGTAATCCAGGACGGATGACGTCACTACAGTCTAACATGGCCATTGATGAACAGATACATCAAGTCCAAGGTTCGTGGTTTGTTAAAATAAATTTGTTAATCATTGAAATTTGCCATTTTTTAAAAAAATGACAATGCACTGTTATCTGTACAAAACAGACAATGACGTTTTACATAAAACTTTTATGGGGAAACAATAACACCAAATGAAGATATGAACGTACAATATCTCGAAGGTTGTTGTAAAATATTTTGAGATACGCGATACTTCGGCAAAAGTGACAAAAGTAAACTGCCGAAACCCGGGATAGTTCTCCGAACTCGTACAAGTTCGCCGGTTTTGAACCAGGGACCTTTAGATCTTCAGTCTAACGCTCTCCCAACTGAGCTATTTCGGCTGATGAATAATATTCGACGACAGTGTATTTTAAAAATTGCTTTGCACAGTATCTTTTCTCCAGCCTATTTGCTCTTACCAATCTTCCAATCGGTTCATTAATTAATTAATTAATTAATTATTGAATTATACCAAACTTCTGTTTCTCGGTAAACCTCTGTATCATTCACACAATGAGAATCTACATGTATACAGAGTCCATTCTTTACTGTTCAATGTATACTTTTTATCTCGTTTTCACATTTATTTTGTGATTACATTATCAAATTTTGATACTGAAAATCAAATAATGTATATCCCATGTGGTCTAGTGGTTAGGATTCGTGGCTTTCACCCACGCGGCCCGGGTTCGATTCCCGGCATGGGAATATCCTACTTTTGCTGCTAGCTATCGATTATTCTCCGTACGGCATACATGTGGACTGCTCCCTCTCGTCTAGGCAACGTTTCCTCATTCATCATAGACCTTTTTTGCCAATTTAGTCACTCGGTTATTCTTAAATCTGTCCTTTGCGAGAAAATTAGGGCAGGCGCGCTGATATAAGCCCGGACGGATGACGTTACTACAGTCTAACATGTGCATTGATAAACCGATACCATCAAGTCCAAGGTTCGTGGTTTGTTAAAATAAATTTGTTAATCATTGAAATTTGCCAATTTTTTAAAATCTGACAATGTACTATTTACCTGTACAAAACAGGCAATGACGTTGTGCATAAACATATTATGGGGAAACAATAACACCAAATGAAGATATGAACGTCCAATATCTCGAAGGTTGTTGCAAAATATATTTTGAGATACGCGATACTTTGGTAAAAAATGACAAAAGTAAACTGCCGAAACCCGGGATAGTTCTCGAACTCGTACAAGTTCGCCGGTTTTGAACCAGGGACCTTTAGATCTTCAGTCTAACGCTCTCCCAACTGAGCTATTTCGGCTGATAAATAATATTCGACTACAGTGTATTTAAAAAAAAAATGATTTGCAAATTGCACAGTATCTTTTCTCCAGCCTATTTTCTCGTACCAATCTTCCAAACGGTTCATTATGAATAAATACCAAACTTCTGTTTCTCGGTAAACCCCTGTATCATTCACACAATGAGAATCTACATGTATACAGAGTCCATTCTTTACTATTCAATTTATACTTCTATCTCGTTTTCACATTTATTTTGTGACTACATTATCAAATTTTGATACTGAAAATCAAATAATGTATATCCCATGTGGTCTAGTGGTTAGGATTCGTGGCTTTCACCCACGCGGCCCGGGTTCGATTCCCGGCATGGGAAAAATACTCTTTTGCTACTCTCGAGTATTTTCATTCCAAAAACACGGATTTCTCCCCCTTCTCGGCAACGATATCTTATTCATTCATCAAAGACCTTTCTTTTCTGACAATTTGTCCACCCGGTCATTCTTAAATCTGCCCTTCCATTTTCTTTTCGAGAAAACATGGACGCTGTTGAACGGTGCCATCAAGTCCAGGGTTCACATATGTTAAAAAAATTTGTTAATCATTGAAATCATCTTTAAAAGAAAACCTGACAAGGCACTATTTGTAACTGTAGAAAACTGTCAGACAATGGTATTATACATAAAAAAAATGTTTTTATGGGGAAGTACATTTTGTATTACTAATATTCTGAAACTGAGAAACATTAATCACTAGTAGCTTTCCAATATTTCGGGAACAGACTGGTGAGTAAAAGTGAATGCTAAAATTGTACACGTTCCAAAGTGATTTTTTTTATTGTTTTCGTCCACCAGACCTAGAATCAGTTGAGTGTCGCTCAGAATCCGACGTCACTGACCACTGAGCTTTCACTATAGCCCCTCTATTCGAAATGTCAGTTATTTTAGTGTCAGTAATCATAACTAAATTAAATAATTGGACATTCCATATAAATTAATGTCACAGAAATTCATTGTATTTATAGGCCATATGGCACGTGTTTCATTGTCCGTTTCGTATTTGCGTTTGCAATATAATTTATAACAAGTTATCTCTGTCATGTTATCAAATTATCTCAAACATACGACATACGCTGTACTGTGTTACTAGTCTGTAAGGTACTCCGTGATGGGGCGCCCTCAAACATCGCCGGGTCAACGTACCCCTTGAGGACGGAATGACATCATCATGGCTCCAGAACCTAAAGCTTATGAAAATACATCATTTTCCTGGAGTGGCATCCCCCTTTGAGGAAGATGCATATATCCATAGTCTGACAAGCGAAACTAGGTTCCCAGTAATCTAGAGTTTTTGTTTGCTATTATCGATGGCTGCAAACCAAATACCTGTTACCATGATTATCAAGACTGGCACTCAAGCTGTATTTGTCGGGGTGGAAGTTTATTAGTCAATAGATCCTCGAGTCAATTACAAGTGACAAAAAGTGTTGTATGTATGTAGGGGGTATGACATCGCTACCGATTTTATAAGAATATCGCCAATCCCTATAATAACGTCATTGTTCTGTATTAGGACCGTCATAGACAAGAATAAAACCATTTAGGAAAGGAATAACAGTTTACAAGCGACTGTGGTTCTATATCTATTGACTTTTCAATATTTTGTTTAAAGTTATGCTTTCAATTCGATGTATCGCCCGAGGCCTGGACGACGTCTACGAAAGACATAAATCGATACCCCCATACAACAACTCACCGCTACTAGTACTATTATTACCGCGGCAACTACAGCAGAATTCGTTTCGTAATATTGTGGAAACGTTGTCGTTGGTGGCAGTGTTACCATCGGAGTAACAGTAGTTGTCTTCTGTCGTTGAGTTGTTCCGGTGGTGGTTGGCCACAAACTTGTTTTAGATAATGTCAGATGATTGGTTGATGGTGTTGTTGGTGATGATGTTTCCGATGTTGCTGTATTTGTATTTGTTGTCGTTTCATTCGTTGACGTTGCCATGGTACTGCTGGTGGTACCCAGTTCGACCGATGGAGCAGCTGAAGTAGTACTAGTATCGTCACCTCTCCTGTCCCGTCCACGGTGCACTTGCCCTTTAACCTTGTCTTCGATGACGCTATCGTGTGTAACACCATCGCTGTTGTCTAACCCTTTAAGTACAACAGTATCCCCCAACTGCCGGTGTCGATTTTGGACAACATGTCCGTGTTTTTTCACCCTGCAAACTCCATCCTGGTGTGTAACGCCATGTGGAACGTGAACATGATTCTTTCCATCGTTTCCGTAAGAAAACATCAAAGCTTCCAGTTTCTTGAGTTCAGCGAAGCTTCTGTAACTATCACCGTCAAAAGATTCAATCTTGTTGTACAACATATTTAGATGCCGTAGTTCGTCCAAACTTTCCATCATCAAGTCACTTGGGGTTATCGAAGAAATTTTGTTGTTGTCCATACATAAAATATGTAAATTAGGCAACGGAATATTAGCTAATGCCATTGACGGTATTGCAGTCAGTCTATTTCCACTCAGCACAATTTTTCGGATTGATTGTAGTCCGTTAAATGCATTGACATCGATGGACGAAATCGCGTTAAATCCCAAGTCGAGTTCAGTTAGTCGATGCAAACGTGAGAAAATATAGTTAGGAACGTTGGAAATACGATTACGGTCTAACTTCAATACTCTCAAGTTGTCGAAGTCGAAACTATCCCATAATTCTGAGGTTCCAAGGTCTTCAATTTGGTTCTTTGATAAAACTAGTGTTTCCAGATGAAGAGTACCGCGGAAAGTATTTCTACGAATTCTCTTGAGAGAGTTTTGAGCCAAATCCAAACTCGACAATCGTTTTAAATCACTCAATGCATCTCTCTCCACCACCAAATGATGATCAGTTCTAACAACAAGTTCTTGTAGGGAATTTGAAGGGATTCCCGCAAAGAGTTTGTGAGTTAGTAGATGGGTCCTACCACCGTTCAAGTACAAAGATAACTTTGTGATATTCTGAGGAACTATGAGATCATCGTATGAAAGAGACGCACCACTGTCGAAGCAACCAACTGATAATTTGTCATCATTGCCGCCATGAGAACATATGCACATCGACGAGCACTGTACAACAGCTGGTACCCGTCCCACCGTTGCTTCTGTGCATGGTAACATATACAGAAATACATATACCAGAACACACAAAGGTCCAAGAGTAAAAATAGAACTTCCAGTTTTGTTTCTAGCCATACCTAACCTTTCTTCTCAGTACATATCATATAAACAACATATGTCCATATGGTTGTACCATGAAAGTCTACCATATGAGGTATTATCGAGAGATGTCACCCATATCTTATCAGTATTTATTCTGTGGGTCAAATTGGTTCACTGGGTTGAAATTTTACTAAATTCTCCTCCAGTCAAGAAATGTAATTATTAATAGCCTACTGACCTAAATATGCACAGAAATATGAATAAATTAGTTCTTTATGATACCATTAGTTTTTCACAAAACGATAAATATTACATGAAAGAGACTACTTGAAAGAAATGCATAGAATGAAATAAAAAACAGCACATTTAGTCCTGGTACCTCAAGAGCAATCCACGTTTTGCTAGGAGGAAACTGAAAATAGCAAATGTGTGATATTCGAATGCCAACAATTGAAATGCGTAAAGTGTTACCTTGACAACAACCCCCGTATTTTAACGGTAGAAAATGATAGATAGTAACAAAAAGTATGATTTTCCCATGCCGGGAATCGAACCCGGGCCGCGTGGGTGAAAGCCACGAATCCTAACCACTAGACCACATGGGATACATACATGGCATATATCAGGAAGACATTATATTTAGAAATGCTAAACATCAAAATACTAGACAGGTACCAAATTACAGTTTGATCATGATTCATTCTTCGGCAGATTCGTACGACAAAAATCGCTCTCCCTCCCTCTTGCCCTTTCTCTCTCCCGTGATGGCGCCCTCTAGAGTTGAAGATCACGTTTGAAGAACAAATTATTACATGCATGTAATAACTAATATAGGAGTTTAAATCAATATTATTTGTTATAGATGGAGAACCGAACTTGGCAATACTAGCATCACTCATCGAGTGCCAACCCCTGTTAAGGGCATCCCCTTTTGGGTTTTGCTCAGATCATGGGGTTTTTGATAACACATCACATTGTGCGCCCTAACATTGCTCAGACTGCTCGGTATTGGCGATTGGAAGGTATGCGCTCTGCCAAGTGATATTACCCTATAGTATTTTCACTGTGTTAATTTAAATTTGAAACTGGTTTTGGTTTGTATTTTTGCTGCACGAACCTGAAACTTAAATAGTCGAGGTAGGGTTTTAAAATATATTAACTCCAAACTATAGATCTGTGCATAGCGTCGGCGTCGACTGACGCACATCGATATAGCGCCCTCTACATATTCAGCCTTGTAATCATCATTTCACAGGTGTGAAATGTATCGATATGCTACACATAACTAATAAAATATACAGTTCATTCGTCATCGTCTCGGTTCAGAAACAAACGCTGATGACAAGAGTTAGTGAGAGAGAAAAAAAACATTCTTCACGTCAAATCTGATGACCCTGAATAACGGTCAATCTGTGATTGGAATTTATACTCATACTGTATAGCTATTTAAACAATAGCAAGTAGAATTGACACTAACCACCTGAGTTGAGATCACCGAGCTTGATTTAATGTTTCGTTAAATTCCATCCTAACCAAACAGTCATTCTGATGGTATAAACTGAACTATGATCGATGTCATATAAGAGTGTATTTCCTCACACGTACGCCATCGCACCTTCGTTCTCATGGTAACGTTAAGTGTGTCATTGGGTTGACACTGTCAACTGTGTTTGTAATTGTCGAGGCATGACCGAGGTGGAGAGCTATACACACAATACATACATCGCGAGATAGTTGTAGTGGAGAGGCGAGCGGTAACCCGGCTACTACAAAATTTTAACCGCACGTTAAAACCCCGACAACATACTTACACATGGATGGAGTGTATAAATATTGGCAACTCCTTCGTCTGCTGGGTGTAAATGAAAGCTAAGAATGGAAGGGCGTAATGTTAATGTGTTCATACATGGTAACAAATACAGCGTCGCGCCTCGCGTTGTTAATGGTACAGAAGTTATAACTACAGCGGTTGGCGACGACGAACATTACAGAAAACCCGTGGAAGTTGGTATAGCAGTCAACCCTAATCACTCTCTACGGGATTCTTACAGCGATCCGGGATTTGATTCACACAATGGAGTAACTATTCCGATTGAAATCAAACTGCCGTCACGATCTCATAGCCGATCAATGGATCGTTACTTAGATCAACGAGAACGGAGAGCGGCGATTATGGCGAGAGCCGAGGAATTGTTGCGGGCAAACAGAGTATCAGTAAGTCTCGACTAAATTAATCTAACATGTATTATTAGAATATTAATGCCATCAATTACAAAAACTCGTGTGTGACAAAGCGAACCCAATTACTTAAGTAGGTGTACGTACACATGTCAAACATTGTGATAAGCGTCGACAATCTACAAAGTAATTGAAAATGTAGGAATGGGATAAGCTGATAACACACAACCAATGGTGTGTTTTTTTGTCATGGTGTGTAACTCAACATAAAACTTATAACCTATAGGCACTATTATACACAATAGATTTGAGCCTGAGGCTTGCCTTCAGAAAGTGGGCAAGGCAGAGATTACTAGTGCGAGTTTGTATGGCAGTAATCGCTAAATAACGGTACGTCACTATACAGATACATGCTTTGTCACCGTTATATACGTGAATAGGTATTCTTACTGTACAGTTGAGTACAGTAGATACGGCGTACAACACAATTCAACAGTGAATATGTCCTCGATCGCTGACATGTGATTTGGTTCTAGAAAAGGAATGTTTATGGTTGCCATGGTGCGAGTCGTAGATTCTTGATAAAGTACCTCTTTGCTTTATGTCAAAGATCATAGCCTTTACTACGTGTTGTCACTGCACGTATTGTTAGACTCTATACACCGGTTTGTATTGTTAGCTGGAACACAGATAGGTAGATTTATCTGATATCAACACGACGTGAACTCTGTATCTCTATCCTTGGACAGATATAGGTTTTAAATGTAACATAGATACATATATACATATATCTATATTACCTAAATAGATAGATAGACTGGCAAGACAGATAGATAGATATTGATAGATAGATAGATACAGGGATACACACATACACATACAAAGATACATACATACATCTTAAGACACACACACACACATACATACATACATACATACATACATACATACATACATACATACATACATACATACATACATACATACATACATACATACATGCATACATACATGCATACATACATACATACATACATACATACATACATACATACATACATACATACATTTTTCACAGCGTAACGTATGCTTAGATATAAGCCTTCTCTAGGCCTCATCGCATTTTGAATTGTCATTTTGTGTGTGTTTAATATATAATATCACATGAGTTTATAAGATGTTTGATAAATTGTGAAATTGTCCAATTCTGTACTACATTTGACCAAAGTAATAAAAAGGTGAAAACATAAGACAATGTTCGCCATTTTGTATTCTCCACACAATGTAACTCAGACTCTGTAACTGTCATAGTACGTATCCTAGACACACTTGACGGACATCTCAGCAACAAGTGGTTGTATTGAATAAAAACAAACACTCGTAGGTCACCCAGACTTTATCTAAGAGTAGAAACAAGCTTCTGGTGCACGGTGACACAAGGAGAAAACTACCACAGAATGATCAATTATAAATAATACTGTTTTCGTCTAACGTAGTATAGTACAACTCCTTGCAAACTATCAGCAAAACTGTTTTTATCTGTCAAATTTGCGTCCGACATACTTTAGTGTATCCAGCTTGTATTGTTGTGACTTCCTTGCAGGTAGCCAGGAAGTCTGAAATCTCTACTTCGCCGTTCTCAAGTATTTGTAAATCAAAAAAACAATAAATGTCACGGAATGAGAATTTGTTCGCAGCTTGCAGCCAGCAAGTTCATAGGCTATCCGTGGCTTCGCATTTCAAAATCTCTCTGATGAGAAGAGAATCGAAGCCATGCGCGTACGGATAGCCTCTAGACTACTAGCTAGCAAACAATAATCAGACAAAAATGTAATGAGATATTGAACGGTAATTCTGATAGCCTAGAGACTTTGCTATCTGGCTATCATTCGCCAGAACTATAGTTTAATGTCAATCCAGTATGTCTGGTCAGATAGCCAAGTCTCTAGGCCAGTGTCTCTAGGCTATAATTCTGATATTGTACTAAGGGTCACTGGTTGCTGTCATAACGGTCATCTTGTCAGTTTTATCATGGTAATAACATCTTTGAAATCTGGGAAAGTTTAATGTGTACACGAGCTTCTTATCATGCAAGACGTGACAATTATATGTCATATGTAATTTAGTACATTTCGTCGCCTAGTAACGCGATGTTGTTATAGTTACGCAATGTATATAATCATAAGCAATATTCGTTAACGTTACAACCATATTTACCTTGTCAATAATCGTAGCATAGTATATTTTATGTAACATATAACACTGTCTGCAACGATACACTATCAAAAGTCAACATATACTTGTAAAAACAAATACATGGAACACATATAAACAGACACAATAGTACTTTGTTATATAAGAAGACGAGATTAAATCAATCAACTTTACTTTAGTTATTGGCAATGAAACCACTAACTCTGTAAATAGTTCTTGTCTTGTAATTAACTTCAAATAACGTACCGTTGTCGTCAATTCTAATAAACTTATAACCTACCTGCAGACTTGAGAGCGGCTATCACTACAGTATTCCGCTATCCTAACTGTAGCCTACCTGTAGACTTGAGAACGGCTACAGCTACAGTATTCCACTATCCTGTTTTGAATTTTGTTTTTCAGCGCAAATTCAAAAAATCAAAATGTAAGTTAGCATACCGAAATAGTAGTGTAGTGATAGCCGTTCTCAAGTCTACAGGTAGGCTAATTAGTTGGAATTGAGTCCCAGTATTATTTACTGGTACGTAGTTGTGATTTAACAGTTCGTGTACTTCATAACAGTGTTACATAAATTACATATGTATGCTGTCCACTTAAGGCTGCTATTTTAAAACGATCAACAGTGGAAGAATATAAGCTGAATTTTAGTAAATACATATATTTTACCAAAAGTCTAAATTTCCGCGTGTGTATTTCCAATAACCCGACCAACCCTAGAGTTTAAGCCTTCGATTGTCTACCTAACCTTCATGCATGTCTGTTTTCTTCCCCAGTGATGTCTGTACATATTTCATCAAACTATCACAGAAGGGGTATTCTGACCAATATTTTGTGTGTTGTTGGGTCGAAGCAATAGTTGTCAAAAATAAAAACAATGAAAAAGATAAAATAAAACATAATAAAACCCCGATCTACCTACTTACCCTATTTTCTGAGGCCATGTTATCGAAAACACAATTATTATTTTTTCGCCTTACCTCTATCGTAAAATATATGTATCTAAGATTACAGACTTACACCGTTCATACACTGATGGAACGAAAGTACGAATTCAATTTTTAAAAGTGATTCCATTTAAAACTAAATTCTGAATGGATATACATTATTTCGCAAACTACATTCTTACAGTGAGTTGAGATGTATGAATAAATTACAGCAATAGATACTTGTGGGTAATTTGTGATGAAGACGGAGACCCGATTTTGATACTGTTTTGTGGAATGTGATGACACTTCAGACTAAACTTTGCATCTATGTGTGGATAAACACAAAATCTCCATTTGCTGTCTAAAATTGAGTTGAGATGTGCAAAACAATTATAGAAAAAAAATGTAATTTTGTCGAATATGGACTCTAGATAATTTTTGAAATTTGTTCACGTTTTAAGCTAAATTCTGACGATTGAATAGAATTATAAAAGGTCTCTACTTGTGCAGCCTAAAATTGAGTGAGTTGAGATTTACAAAATGATATGGAGAAACACGTTTATGTGAGCAATGTGAGTATTTAGATTCAGTTAATGACTATTACATGACACTTTCCAGTCCATCTTCCATTAACAGTGTACATGTACATCTGACTATAACAATTGATCAAAAGTATGGTGAACCTTATTTAAAAAAACATGAATGGATGAATAGACATTTTATCTCTAATTGCATTTTTAAAAATGTATTAGGTGAGTTGTACCGAAATTATATTGAAAGGAACGTTTAAGTAATTTTGTGGAAAAATAGGTTTGCGATGGAATGGTGTATTGAATACTAATTTTAATGTTGTATACTCATCGGAAATAAACTCTTTAAATTTTCGCATTTACTTGTTCAAGAAAACTTCAACCTATTCTTGGTTAAAATCAATAAAAAATCTGGGGTCACCGCACAATCTTTTGAAATAGAAGTCAAGATGATATCAAAATTAGTCCATTTTAGAATCCAATATGGCCGCCAAATTTTTTGTTAACTAATATAGTATGGGAATATAAAACATGAGCGATTGCCTTGAAAACAAGATGGCGAACCCCAGATTTCTTCAAAATGGTCAAGAATAAGCTTTGGTATGGCAGAGTTTGGAGGGCACTGAAGATTTGCTGGGGAATTTGTCACCGAGGCTCATTGTACCTCACACTGTACTTTTCAGTTCTTCGTTCACTTAGTAAAATAGGAGTGACATAAGTGGTCTGGTCACTATGAGTCGAAAACTCCACGAGTTATGTTCCTGCAGACAAGATAATCATACCTGAGCAAGCTTAATTCTAGAACAAACACAAATATTAGCGATTCTGAACGTGTTAGGTCATATTTTGGGGATCCCCAAAATCAATGACGTAGACGCGCATTGTGATGGCGTAGAACGACTAGGGTATAAATCACAGATTTTCCTGTTCGAATGCGTATAATTACACTTGTAACTTGTGTTGCGTGTGGTATAACCAGTTCTGTGGTATTGTGTAACGGAATGAAAATAGGTGCATAGCACTCATCATGCACAGCATAACATGAGTGGCAATTAGAAAAGTCCCGCTTTGTTGCCTTCCTATATTGAACTTTTTAACGCACAAACAAGCACGTCATTCTCGTTCATTCAGTGGGACAATCACCGTCCCTTTTATTCTGCACTCAAATCGAATAGTTCTATCGCGGTTACCAGGCTTTCGTTGACACGTCTCAGCGTTCTTTCACATTCAAAGTAGTTCCCGTTCTTTCTTATTTAAGTTTACATCATGCCATATTATAAGAACTATAGGGGTTGCCATGGTTACGAATCAATTCGGAGGTCAATAGGATGTCGGTACAGGTTTTATAGCGTGATTTGTACTCCATATTAGATATTGATCATTCAATAGTCGTATGACCTTTTGTTGGCTATGAATATACTTACACTATCAGTTATATATTAAAATATTTATGTATATATACATCATATAGTATAGAAATCATTTTATAGGAGATTTTACATTGCCCAAATTTCTTACAACATATATGTATACATATTGTGGTAAATTTCTACAGTCAATAATTGCATTGGAACGATTGAGTAGGTCGGGGTCACCCCCCTTTAGTCTACTTCATTCAACAGCTGTGGTTATTTAGCTAAAATGTTGATTGGTGTGTTCGTCACCTAGGCAACAAAGTTGTTGATATCATTGTAGACGAAGTAGTGGTTGAAATCGTGACACATTCTGTTCATGAACTGTTTAAGTACACGACCGTTCTCTGTCGATATTTGACTAATCGAGATTTGGTTTATAATTTTATGTGTAGGCTATTGTTCTATAATGTATATACAGGATCTAGGAGCCAATAGCAACAGTAAAGAATTTATAAATTTTGACCAAGATTGGGATGGGTAAAAGAAAAGAAAGGAATGTAATATATATATATATATATATATATATATATATATATATATATATATATATATATATATATATATATATATATATATATATATATATATATATATATATATATGTATGTTGTAGGTTTTTCGTCTACACAAGCCTGTATATATATATATATATATACATATATATACATATATATACATATATATATATATATATATATATATATATATATATATATATATATATATATATATATATATATATATAGATAGGTAATATCGCATTGAAATAATCTAAAGAAATTAAAAAATTAAAGATAACATACGCGTTGTACAATTTTTCGCTATATAGATACATTAATATTTGAAATATAGTGACACTCGATAACGTTTTTCGGTTTTTTTCTTCAAATATCTTGGTTATCTAAGCAGGAATACGACGACATCTTCATTTGTTTCTCGCTACCAACATTACTTTAAAATATGATGAAATAAATGAAACAAACGTAACAATAAACAACCATAAAGTTACAGACTATGGACACTGTACGTTAGGTGTAAGGGGGTGTAACCGACTTGGGTGGCACGGGTGCTTGGGATTACTTTATGTAACTGATTATTTACAAAATGGTACATCACACTCAAGTGGACTTGCTATACTAACAACAAACATGGCGATTTAAATGAGATCTTAGAAACCATCATCTCCGTATCACTAATTGAATAACAGCATCTTATCATTGACTTTATAACCACGATGTACACAAACAACAAAGTAAAGTTATTCACACATAGCACACGTAGGTTTCACAAGTAATATAGAAATACTAGCATAGGTACGAGTATTAGATTGTGGGAAGGGTGGGTGGTAGGATTTTCAGACAGACAGACAGACAGACAGACAGACAGACAGACAGACAGACAGATAGATCGACGGACGGACAGCCAGACCGAGACAGACAGACAGACAGACAGTTAGATAGATAGATAGATAGATAGATAGATAGATAGATAAAGTGATAGACAGATTGATGAGTACAAAGTGATAAATTAATATATTTGCATAGCGTCTATTCATGATCGTGTGCTTGTTTCTACGTACCTTTGTTTGTTTGTATGTATGACTCTTTGTCTGTTTGTTTGTTTGCGAACCCATTTGCTTTCTTTTGTACATCAATAACATTTGTACAATCGTATCATTCGTATGTGTTGTATAAGTAAAGTGTCGGTAAAAGAGATATGGGTGTTTATTAAAATACATAAATACAAAGTAAACAGAAAGTGTGAAGTATGACATGGTAGGTCGGATAGTTCATACTGTACTTCATGTCATGAAAGTATTTTATCACAATAACGTGAGTGACATCAGGTTTGATTCTTGACAGAAGCTGTCACACAATGCCATCAAATGACGGTTGTAAAGTCGATTATTGTTCATTCATTGATTGGTTGGTTGACTGTTTATATCATGTTGGTATTCCAGTTGGGAAACTGAGTTTTGGCTAGCATGTACAACAGTGGACGGATTGTAAAATATGTAGACATTTGTATTCCAGCTAAGGGGTTACGGTGATGGTTAGAGTAGGGATGGGGGTTGAGTTAGACTCCCTAGCATACACGTGATTTGTATTGTCTGCAATGAAAGGACACTGCTTTTGAGTTTCGGAGTTATTCTAAAGGGCAATTCTGATTCAAGGATAAAGAGACATATTAACTAAGGTTGTGAGACTAAGCAATGACCCGATCTGTTGACAGGGTGGGGTCGTTAAAACACGTCTATTGTTAAAATGACAATACCAATCCTATTGTCTGCACACAATAGACATGACATGGTGTGAGGACAACCATTCTAAATCATTTCACATTCACTTCAACGTCAACTTGAAATTTAAATGGATCTCGTTCTATTGGTGTTTATTATCTGGTAATCTATTGTTGAGTTTAAATGTAGATTTGAGTATAATCGCCTAGCTGTCGGCGGTGGCGGTAGCACAGTAGTTTAACATGTTATTAATGTGTAGCTGTGTTGTGTTGGCCGACCTCTGCTTGTGCACCATGGAAATGACTAGTATTGTGTGTTGACATGGAGTATAGTCCTAGACTAGACGGGTACACGTTTTACATTGCAGGACTTTGTGTAACATCAATTTTGTATATCCGATGGTGTTGACGAACTTCTTGCTTTCATAGATACAAGAAAAGATTTATTGCACGTGCATGTAAAGATAAACGTTGACAGTCAAATAGATAAATGCACATAAATGTTCCCCGACCTTGGATGTGAAAAGAGAAATGGGAACACTTTGAGTCTAACTACTTGACCCTTTCTCGTAAGCCAGAAAATATTTTCCGATGACGACCCCCCCAACTGACGACCCCCCCACAAAACAAACAACAAAAAAACCACTGAAAAATAGAAAACGAAAAACAAAAACAACCTGCCCCATCTTGGACAGTGCCGTAAAGAGGTGTGTGGTTTTACAACAATCAATGTGCATGTACTTGTCCATATGGTGCAAAGCGTGTAAGATTCTTAAACATTAGATTGTTACACGCGTCATTCGACTTAAGACATATTTTAATTAGAAAGAACCAACCTGGAGATCAGAAAGTGACGTCATGCTAAAGACAGCAGTATTTCGTTATTCGTAGTAGAAACCACTTATCGACGTTAATACCCTGTGTAATACTTGTATACCCTTTATCTGTACTTGACGTATACCTATATGGATACCGAGGCTCCGCAGCCAACTTGAGACACTCAATGGGTCTTGCAATGAAGTATAGTCCAAGGCTATCGTAAACGGCTATAACGTGTTTGATTGGGTCTCCCTTAAATGCTGGTTTCGTGTCGAAAGGTTGAAATAATGTATTTTTAATGAATGCACAGGCTGTAAATGTCTAAATAGTTCCCCAATGACTGTTGTAAATACTACGTCGTAAATACTCGAAAAAGAGGCTGTAAATAGCAGGATTGCTAATTGCTGAGGTTCAAAGACGCCTGTTAATCTGAAACAGAACATCTTACGAATACACTGCTACATTTCACCGTCTCGCTTTCTTTAAAGTGGCACAAGCTGATGAGTTTATAAACTTTTTACTCAGGTGAAAACACTTGCATAAAACCTCTTATAAACTATTCTAGTATAATGCTAGCTAATGTCGATGAATGTCTTCTATAACATTACAATTGTCTTCTGGCATTGTTAGAACAGTTGATTGCATGGTAGAAATTTCATGAACATTTTTTTGATACGCATAATAAATTACGTCATCCGATCGTTTGAGTTATATCTAAATACAATGTACCAGGTTTGAGTACAGTTTGTGCCTCTTTAATGTAACAATTCAATATAAATATTTTGTTGAACCAGATACTAAAATATAGCAATGTTAAAATTTTCCTTGGACCAGACGATAAAATGTACTAATGTTAGTAATATTTTCGTTGGCTCAGACGATCTTCTGTTTCAAGTTAATAACTTCTATTGGAAGTGTCTGAATGTATAAATGCTAGCCAAATTGCTGTAATTTGGGTCACAAGCTAACAATTCTGGGCCCTTCCGCCACGCAGTATAACATTGGGCAACTAAAACCTACATCCGGGCACTAAAGATTAATTTATTTCAATTACTGCCAATTTATTATAAAGACCATATTGCTGTGAATGCCATACTGTAATTATAATTGGTAAAGTCGGATCACTTTACCATACAGTAGACCCACAACTGTTCAGTTCCTAGATTGCCACGACTCCGTTACCACTGATTCCAAGGTAAGTTACTGTATCACTAGACAGTCCCAGGAGATGTTTTTCTTTGCAGCTGAAGTGTCACTGGTACATGGCGTGGTTGTGTCCATCAAACCACCCACCCATGAATGATTAATTGTATCGTTGTACTTTAGTATATAGTGTACATGTCAAACTCTGAAACTAGGTCTGAAATAGATTAATGGTAACAATGTGTTCTTGATACCAATTTCCTATGGGAGCACTTTGAATGGATAACAATTTGGTAGATAGACTCCGGTCTGCTGTCTTTCAAAGGTGTGGAACTCTAGTATGACAACCATATATAGACATGAAGCATTCTCGCCCTCAAGCCAGAGCACATATTTCTACGAAAGCAATGACCAATGAAGCAATGATGACGGGTACGTTTCGGACGGTACCGTAACAAGGCTTGTAGTTTACCACGTTGGCATGAAGAGGTAAATGTAGTCTGCGAGATACGTTTTGTCATTCAGCCCTAATTCGACTTCTCTTTTCAAGTATTATCTGACAGTGTGGCACAAGTCGTCTTATCTTTAATGCAGATCATATTAAAGGTGAATCGTGTTCTAAAAATACAGCAAACCGATTCTTTTAATACTCAATGCAATAGTCAATGCATACAGCGTCGATAGCTAGCAGAATAGGAAGTGAACCCCAAAGGCGCTGTACGTTCATATTTTCATTAATGGTAATATACTAGTATAAATCAGATTGTCCTAAAGTATGATGCGACAATGTTCGAAGACATGGTTCAACTCTCAGGTGCATTGATCACGTGACTGCTATATTTAGTGATAAAACCGACCTTACAATCGTTAACGATATCATGATGTATCTAATCACGTGAGAAATCAAACCTGCCTTCTAAGACAGTCTGATACAGGTATTAGAAAACGATAGCCACTTTGATCCACCTTCGAAATAGCGCCCTCTTGGACATTATTGTCCCTCCATCCAATTTCATCCCCGGACATACCCCATCATACATTGCTTGTGTGAGTGACAGGTTACAAGTCATTACAGCAAACATACAATGGTGATGACAATGCTACTAATTAATCTAGGTGAAAATCGATATAAAAGCCTGCAGGGTTATTGCAGTCCTTCACATTGACTATGATATGGTCGTCAAGTTTTGTATTTGTGACGTCATAATTTGACCAACAAATTATTTTGAATAATCGAACTATCCACTACATTAGTTTCTTGTGAGTTGCCGTCATTGTGTGTAAATTAATTTCACAAACACGGTTGGTTAATAAAGGATTATTCAATGCTATAGGACCCGGTCCAAATGTTGAGTTTCTTGTCCGCTATTCACATGCACCGATTCCCATGTGTTTGCACAACGAATGTAAGTCGGAAGATCACTATATAAAAAAACCCAACCCAGTTAATGGCTAATGATTTTTCAATAATAATGTCTTATTCTGGGACCTTTTTCATATTTGATTTAAACCACCTTTCTAATAGTACAAATTAATACAATGCAAAAGTGATAATTTTAATAAATAAACCAAAAATGAGAATAAAAACTGTCTCGTATCTATTGTAAACGTAAACTTTCTGCTGAATGCAGTGCGTGGTATCTCCAAAAAAGTCCGGTGTACAAAAAAAAAACAGTTTTAATTTTTTGTCTTATGAAATTGGTAAAAGAACCTTATACATATACTGATATTTATGAGATAATTTACCCCATTCAATAACTTGTACCCAAACAGGTTTATTTCCAAATGAATTTAGAACGAGCAAATACAAACAAAATAAATAAGTTAAAACAAAACTTTTTTTTCACGCGCGAAAAGAGAATAGATCTAAATTTACATTGACCTACAAGAGATTATTGATTTGTAGATGATTACGTCACTCAGAAAGAATCAATAAAATTAGCAAGATATCTGAGTTGACGACGAACCAGGTACAAGATTTGTGTTTATGTTAATACATACAGAAGACAGTGGTGCAGGATAGTTATAAAAGTTTTATCTTTTATGTCATTATTTTGTTTGGAATAAGTTTTGAAATTCAGGCATCGTTTTTTATTAATTAGCAACAGTTGTATTACCGATCAATATTTTCCAATAGAACTAGAGAGGATCGCTTGATCTTTTTTTAGACCACACAACAAAGGGATTTGCATTTTTGTTTTGCTGACGACTTCCTGTACCTGTCAGAGTAGATGATACGGCATTCTGGAGTTGTCTTGTGGAGGTTTGCAGTGATCATATTGAGAACCACTGATGTAACATGTACGTTCACTTCATCATACTGTTATCCGAGTGCACGACTCTTACTGTATTACCGCATCGCTGTGAATCCTGAGCATTGTTGTATCACCGTAGAACTTATTGTGGAGATCTGAATAACTTGAGTGACAGTGTACGATTGCGAATCGACCTTGTGGTATGAATGAATTATCAATGCACTTCATTGACCGTTCAAAACATTTTAAAGATTTTTAAAAGGAAAATGGACGCGATGTGTTAAATTTGAAACCAGTCGCTTAAAATGTCTAGGAGGATATCTACCAACTCGAGAAAGATGCCTAAAAAGCAGTCGAGCAGTGCACAGTCGAGGTACAAATTACAACCAGGTTATCACGTCTACAGATCCAACGATAACCAACTATTACATGGCGATAATAGAGGCGTTATAGAAAACAAAAACTATAACTCTTCAGAGGTGAGTGTTTGAACACAGACTAGGAAACATGCTTTCCTTGTCTGTGGTTTTGATCCAATACCATATGATGCCAGAATCTGTCTGTCATGAATACAAATTAAAGAGTAATACATACCTTCAAGTTGGTAGTAGTGATGTGAGCATCTCGATTCAAAACATCCAGTATTCTTACAGTTAACTTTGGGGAATATTTGTATCTCATATAAAACAAGACAATGTTGAAGTCTTCATCTTTTCAGTATTTCATCCGGTCAGTTATATTCGCGTATTGTCACAAAAGTCGAATTTTTCTAAATTACAGAATGGGGGAGGGACCACAATCACTGGAGAAAGAACACACACACACACACAGATGTCACAGGTTTAACTTGAACTGATGTAATTTCTTTATAAATAAAAAAGATACAAAACTTTGTACAGCGATTTTTCTTGTGAAAAAAATATGTTTAAATCTGAAGTTAGAGTACACTTGAAAATTAATGATGACTGGTTGTGGCAAATAAAACTACTCACAATGTTCGATGTAAAGTCACTTTTGTCTCGTATCGAAGTGCAGACTTGGGACGCACTACTGTGTACACCGCAACACACAAATCGTAGACGACGTTGGCAGATATTCACGGATGAAAAAGTCAGTTCCACACGATGTAGTAGTATTCACAGTCCTGGCAAGACGTTGAGTTTCAAAGCAATAACAGGGTTCAGAACTTCCTCATACAGGAATCCAACAGTATACTACTACAACAACATTGTAGGTTCATCACAGATCAGAATCTGAAGTTCAGCTCCCAGAACTGTCAAACAATTTCCTTTTTACATGTGTACTTGTGTCAAAACAACTCGGTTGCCACACACGATTGGATGATCCTAATTGTCACCAGGTGTCCTTCATATTATATGCAAATTCAATCAAGTTGGTTATAAACTTTCCAGCCATCTGTCGAAACCGTGCCATATTATGCTAATTTACTACTTAACTGATACTATATGCGAGTAAACATACTTCTGATTTCCATATCTTGTGACCGGGGTGGATACAACATGTTACACACATACTACTGGGATAATACCCGAAATTCGTGCCGTTTTATTCTGCAAGCATATATGTTTAGCAAAAAACACCTTCTGATCTATTACATATTTTTATTTTCTCACACCTTTTTGATATTTTGACGATAAAAATGCATCATTTCAAAAACCTTGGATAACATGTTATTTTTTGCAGTATTTTCACTTGTAAAGGGTAAGGTTTGAAAGAGATAACCAAAACTTGAGGATTATGTGAAATTATTACATTTACCAAACAAATAAAAACGCAAATAGTTCAGGTGTTCAAAGTGCTTCGTTGAACTTTGCAAACTCCGAGACCAAGTCGAAACATTGGCTTACGTAGACAACACAACACAGGGCTCGAATAACACGGTTGGCAGTATATAATGGTTACTGTCGACTTTGAATAATTAATTTTGATGCTAAACTAAGTACTAGATAAAGTTTGTCCAATTATTATACTGTGCCTAATTAGTCTCAGGATTAGTAGAGTTGACACGATCGTGTTTTGATCAATACTTGTAGTCACAATTGCCATTTAACAGATCGATAACTAAATAGATAATCACTATTACAGATAGATTTTATAAGTATCTTGAAGAAAAATAGACCACAATTGTGTCCATAAGAGGCAACCAGTTATTACATTATTCGTATCATTATACAATTTGCTTCCCGATTGTCATTTTGCGGTCACCATAAAGAAAACTTTCCTTAGAATTAATAGTTTTATACAGACGTATCCGTTGAAAGGTTACAAATATATTCAATATTTTGTGCTCTAGCACTATCAATTCCAGGTTGTTCTATTTGTAAAAAAATTTGGGCTATGATAAACATTTTTGATATTTAGAACAAAGCTATTCATACAAAACACAACTACCTACCTACCTACCTACACACACACACACACACACATGTGAACATCCATCCATCCATCCATCAATCCATCCATCTATACATACATACATACATACGTACATACGTACATACATACATACATACATACATACATACATACATACATACATACATACATACATACATACATACACACACATACATACATACATACATACATACATACATACATACATACATACATACATACATACATACACACATACATACGTACATACATACACACATACATACACATCCATCCATCCATCCATCCATCCACCCATCCATCCATCCATCCATCCATCCATCCACACAAACACACACGCACATACATACATACATACATACATACACACATACATACATACATACATACATACTTACATACATACATACATACATACAATACACTGAAGGCCTAACCCAATTATAATAAATTTAAAAAGTCTAATACAACAACTAACATACCATGTTACTTTATCAAGGAAATATACTTTATAAGTACATTCAGAATTTAATTAAGTTTAGTAATACATGTATGAGGAAATAAATATTTGTAGCAAGTAAGCTTTATATATGTTTTAATTGGATTCTATTTATGTGTTAGTTTCTGCAATAAGTTTAGGATAACTGAAAGCAATTAAATTAATTACTGGAGGAAGGATACAAAAGAAGTAATAATATAGTAATCATGTTAATTCGATTTTCATCACATGGTGTATAACATATCAAGAAATTCTTTATTTAGAGGTATACTACTATTAATGGACTAGTTCATTATAAGTGTTTACCGTATGGACGAGCTCATTATGTACAGGTGTGTAGCATGGTTATTTCCTTATGTACATTAAACATGCATGGTTGGAGGTATTGTTTGGAGGTATATATAAGTTGTAACATACGGACTAGTACAGCTAACGTATTTCCATATGGACTGGTATATTATGTTGGTAAATTAAAGAAACGGGTCCCTAGCAATTCCACCTTGTAAGCGTGGTTGTTACCCTATAAGGATTGGGTGTATATTTTTAATTTTTAATTCATAAAACAATTTTATCATGGTTTCCTATTTGAAAAATGAATGTTAAACAATATATACCAAATCTGTGTTTGTAACTCAATAATGTGTAAAATGTTGTACATACCATAAAAAACTTTTTACACTTTTTGCAATGTTTTGAGTTAGAAAGACAGACTTGATCAATGTTGTTTCATATTTATTTTTCAAATAGTAAGTCATGAAAACGTTGTTTAAGTACTAAATGCGTACATACCGAACACAGAGTTTGGTTTTTAGACTGATTGGAGATATGCGTCTAAGTGTAAGCTAATGGCACACGTGAAAAGAGCACTAATGCATCACATGACCTTAAAACTGTATTTTGCTTATATGTATAGGTAAATTAATGATATATTGGTTTATTGTTCTTTCCTAGAAATTGCAACCAAACTCAATATTGAATCAATATAAATCTATTGTGTTTATTTCCTGACTCATTTATATACACCAAATGTAATTTTACGAACTGAATACTAAAAAGAAGTTCGTTATTACCTTCTTATTAATCGCATTCAGTCTAATTCTATTAAAACGCATTAAAGACATTGTATGCACAAGGTAGTTGTTTGGTTGGGAACTGGAAACGGAAAACATGCTTTCACCATGATGGAGGAAAATAGAATAATGATCTTGTAATCTCATAGATCTCGCGTGACGGAATGCGGCTTATTCGCTCATGTTTATCTGTTTAATGAGAAAACGTATCAGGTCTACTCAAGATGTACGGTTATGACGTCATTCGTTGACGTCATGATGGGAAGACATAAGGATAGATAGATTTCTGATTGTACCATGGCTTCACACACAAACCTTACACTGACAAGCTACAGCTATGTACATTAGTTGGTCAGGCTTTATATATATATATATATATATATATATATATATATATAGTTTTGGTAGTACTGGAACTCTTTCTTGGGTGTAACTCGGAGTTTCACGCATATTGCGATCATCAGACACAGTGTCTGATGATCGCAATATGCGTGAAACTCCGAGTTACACCCAAGAAAGAGTTCCAGTACTACCAAAACTATTACGCTCTGCCACTGCGGTATAGAGCACTGTCTTATAGCAGATTGATACTCACCGAGTTATATATATATATATATATATATATATATATATATATATATATATATATATATATATATATATATATATATATATATATATATATATATATATATATATATATATATATATATATATATATATATATATATATATATAGTTTTGGTAGTACTGGAACTCTTTCAGTCATGCTACAGGGAAGAGAAGCCTGGACAAGTTATATCTCCCGGTATCCCGGTATAGACTTACAGATTGCTGAGGTAAATTTCGTGGGACGATACAACTTATTGTACCGTTCTTTTAGAATAAAATCCAAAAACATCAAACTTTGACAAAACTCTTGTTTCACGACAAATGCACCAAATCTGTCAAAATTCTGTCCTGTATTTACACATGTCAAGAACTACATATTATAACGACGCTGCACACCACAACATAGGGTATATGAGTAGAGCGCACAAGATATAATAGCAGTTTTTGGACACTCAGCTCCGAACTCGATCTGTTCATGTGATACACTTACCAAAAACACACGTGTTTTCTGAAAAGTTTCTTTTAGCATTTACAATATGTTTGAATATATGCAAATTATATTTTCTAAACTATGTGTGCAGTGTGAAAGACTACAGAAATTCCAAAGCGGGGGTCACGTGGCAGTTGTTGCCTAAAGTGAGGATTTTTGCAATTTCTCACGCTAGCAGACGGTAGTTTGTATACGTCACAAGTTTGACACTGATTGACATAAGCTGTCTAGACTCTTTGTTGTATCTCAGCCATGCAAGAAGTGTTTTACATATCCGAACTCAATATAATTTAAAGTGTACCTTTGGGGTCACTGAAATGAGTTGAATTGCATCACAGCTGTCAACCAGGTCAGAAGGCAAAGTCATAAAACGATATTTTCTAAAGTGGTAGTTTTCCCATACAGAGTATTCGTTTCACGAAAATCAAACAAAATCAGAAACTTTAGAAGTAGTGTTATCAAACTACTTTGGGTATGCTGGTGGTGAAAATACGTTGTCTGAGGTTAGAAGGGACACAGTGATACGCAATGTTTCTTTAAAGATAGTTGTTTTTCTTGTCTATAGGCTCAAAATGTAATAATTAGAAAATATATTTCTCTTGTCTGTATCTAACAAACGGATGGGGGGGGGTATTGCTAGTTGCATCTCCTCGTGAGACCATTTTGGAAGGCAATGTTTTCAGGTTTTTGACCCGCCTCGTACGACAGTAGTGCTGTCAAGCTTGTCATCTCGGCAGAATCTCGAGGAGCCATTATAGGAAACTGTGAAGCCTTTTGTGTTTGCTGTGAAGGTCGCATTTTATGTCCATGGAAAGGTTACATCGCACTGCTGAGTATTATAGTAGACTGTCGTTACTTGGCAACGCACTGCTATTATATCTATTATAAAATGCTGCATTAACATAACGGTGGTTGCACAGTAGTAGGCGAATGATTGCAAATCAGTTGGCGTATAACTGAGCTCTTGACCAGATGAGCATGTCCGCAGGGGAAATCAATGGACCAGATACAGGACCCCGTCTCCTTTTTTGTTATACCGTACATACAAAATTACCAAAGAGATGGACAGCAGCATGACTTTGTTCCACCACAACCTAAGCTACAAACAGATTACCAGATAGCTGTACGACAACTATTGTACCAGGTGAATGTTATACTCGTACTCTCATAGTCTCGTTTTTCACTCTCGTCGCTGACAAAGCGATTTGTTGTCAAGCTTTGTCAGCCCTCTACGTAAACACGTAGTATCTATTCAGTGCCAGGTCATAAAATATTACATACCCACACATTGACGAGGAATTGGCTCGTAGCAGGCGATATGGCTGACGGAGAAGCTACACAACAGATTTACCGAGCACGGCGGGGAAACGTCAATGTTAATATTCATGTCACTCTAAAGGTACATTGCATTATTTGTTCTTGTTTATTTTGGTTATAAGGTGATTTGGTACAGTCCTTGAGCATTTGGTGACCGTATGGGTGGGGACAGTGTCGTCGTGTTGTATCAAATACAAGCATACCAACCAGCTACGATGATACCCCAGGCTTCATAAAGAAAACAATCCCTCATCTAATACTTCAGGTCGTTAACATTTCGCGACTTCCGTTAGAAGATTATATACATAAATACTTCGCCTGAAGCATGGAAGGACTATCCATTTTCAAATCTGTACTTTCCATTTCTCAGGTCTGATTAGTCACAGTTTTACTAGTAGCAGAGTACATAAAAAACACACTTAACCCACCAAGAGTGTTATCCTAATTTGACACTTCATTTTATAATTTACGCGATTCAGAATATTGCTATCAATGTATATAATCCCTGCGGTCGTTACCTAGCAACCAGATAGGTTTTGTATGTTTCTAGTAACGTTGATGCTATCATTTCACGATGACACATACTGTTATTTTAAAACATGGGTAGAAAAATAAGAAATATTTGCAGTACCGGTTGCAAGTAGTGATATTACTAGTGTTTTTGAATGAAATACAGTTTTGAAATTGTAAAAATACCATGACCTCAAATACAGCTGTGTCACGTCTATGGCGTGTTATTATGTACCTATTTCTGTCACGATGAACCGATGGAAAGATCAAATTTCTGAGAGTGCCTCATAGTCGAGTCAATTTTATTACCGAATATTACCGAACCTATGCGTCACATAGTCGTTTTATCTTTAATACTACACTATCACAGTATGGGTTGGTGAAAGTACAACACATCAAACATATATACCGACTCACTACAAATAAAAATGAAATTATACTAGTAATGTAACGTATTGTTTAGTTTTGATCATTGGCTTTGACAAACGCTGTGGTAGTGCACACCCGTCGGTTTAATGTCACTACCACTGAAGTAATTGCATTTTGATGTAAATACACGCATTAAGTTCGCATTTGTATTTTACTTTCATTTGTAATGAGTCAGCATATCTGAAATAATATAGTATCAAAGACGAAAAAAACACGTATGACAAACACAGTTTCAGCGATGTCTGATAATATTTACTGTGTATGATATATATTCCTACAGGATGGAATATCATGTCAATATCTCCCGTTGTCAATGAAGTCATGGTGAAAACACCAAATTTGCACAGAGTCACATTTTGATGCACTGAGGTAAAATTTCTTGGTGTAATACCATTCTCATTCACTCCGCCATGAAAAGTAAACGAACTTAGGTCATGGTAATGAATTATTATACCATAGCAACGGGTGGTGATGATAGATGGGAAGCTATAATGGTGTCAGTACCTATTGAATTAAAGGTGTACTAATCATACATATGTTACATGTTACACAAGTATATCGTTTGTACTATGAAAATCAAGGACTTATATTCCCCTTAAATATGCATTTTATTCCAGTATACTTTCCTTGTATCATAAAGTTACTAGTGAATAGTGTTGTCTATTGTATCTCAGTGACTTGGAATATGTACACGTACACACATCAGAGACTTATTCCATAAAAGCCGTCATATTAATCGATACTACCATTGTAGCAATCTATGGTATTATATACAAGAACTAAGCGTTGTCGTTTTAGTTACCAACCGACTGTATCGATCCCTACTTTTCTTTTTTTAATACATATGCCATTTTCGCTTTATTCTCTCCCCTTCTCTCCTCTCCTCTCCTGTCTGTCTGTCTGTCTGTCTGTCTGTCTGTCTGTCTGTCTGTTTGTCTGTCTGTCTGTCTGTTTGTTCGTGTCTATCTATCTATCTATCTATCTATCTATCTGTCTGTCTGTCTGTCTGTCTGTCTGTCTGTCTGTCTGTCTGTCTGTCTGTTCGTGTCTATCTATCTATCTATCTATCTATCTATCTATCTATCTATCTGTCTGTCTGTCTGTCTGTCTGTCTGTCTGTCTGTCTGTCTGTCTGTCTGTCTGTCTGTCTGTCTGTCTGTCTGTCTGTCTGTCTGTCTGTCTCTCCCCCACTCCGCCTGTACAGTTTTCCTCCCTCCCTCTCTGTCACTATCACTCACCCTCGCTTTCCTTCCCCTCTCTCTCCACCCTTCTAGCTCTCTGTGTTCGCCTCTATCCGTAGTATTTTGATTATCACGATTATAGTTGATAGAAAAGAGACAAATACAGGCTATGTGTATTTCTAGATATTGTACACCTGGTCGCATTTTTCTAAACCCTTTCTCTACAATGTTTTTGTTTCCCATATGATATACATAATTGGCATGAATAATTGGAAATAACTCCACTCAATACAAAAGTGATATTATTCAAAATAATACCAACTAGAATCGTGGTATGTTTTCATAACTGTTTTACATATAATTTACATAATTCTAATATAACATAACACGAATGTGCTAAAATCGAACATTGCGATTATTTATATTTAAGATTGATCCGTCGCGTAGTAACGGTTACTAAGGAACATCAAAGACTGTTCGCCGCAGTTATCAATTATGGGATACAACATAATGCATTTCACTTTTATTACTTTTTATTATTTAAAATGAAAAATGTGTTTGTAGCTAGCGTAAATTGCACCGACCCCATTCTACAACAAGTGCTGTCTCATATATTAGATGGGTTGACTTTTCATCAACTTCCAGGGTCAAATTAACTAGAGAATATACAGCATGATAGTAGTGTCAACCTGTATGTAGTTGATGGCAATTCAAATACCGTGGAATTTTGAGTTCATGTTTTCTATTTATCCACTTTGTTTGTTTGTTTGTTTGTTTGTTTGTTTGTTTGTTTGTTAAACGATGACATAGTCCTTTATACATAACTAACAACATATACGCAGTGTTGATGATGTTGCGACGTTGTCATAATTCCTGAGAACTAACAACGCTATGTTATCAATAGACAATCTCTCTATCAACGTACCATGATACAGAATGAATATCGAATCTCAAAGTAGGTGACAGTGACAATACCATCGTAATAACTCTTTCTTTATGGATCTCTAGGGATATCAGACAGAATCAGGCGAAGCGCGGAGTCTTTTGTCCTCCGAAAAACTCACTTTGAGTGAATATCTGTGTACATTGAATGTAAAACTCCGCTGCTATATGTTTATCAGACTTTTACACCCGTGTGACTTTGGTACATTCTCGAAAGACAAAGTACAATTTTTTCTGCAGACGCAACGAAAAATACCTATTGACGGGTGCGTCTTGGACGCTGCCGTAAAACAGTGTTTTGCGACGATGGTTTGGTATCATGAGTCATGGAGATGTAAGGGTTCCATGGTATAGTAGACCCTGACCTGGTATGGCGTTTCACCTAGTATTCCATACAAACAAATAACATTAACGACATCAATCTATTGACAGTGTATTGAATGAAAACATGGCATGTCACAAACACAATAACGTCTCCACCTTTTATGTCAACGATTTTTACGTTCGAGTTTTGGGTGTGTCGATGTGTACTCTTAAGGAAAGGTTAAGCCATTGCGAGCATCGTTAGATTGCCTTTATTTACAACATTGAATGAAAAGTACCCCTCTTAATGGACGTAAATCAGATACATTGCAATTCGCGAGTCTCTACCTATGGTTGCTATAGGTTACGAATCAACACACAAAAAGTACACAAGCATGTAGAAATTCTGGTACATGTGCGTATCTCCGCCTTACACCCTTTTGAATCAATTTACATTTCAGTAAATATATTAGTCTTTTAGAAGTCGAGGTGACATCATTGATAGCGTGGTTTGGGTTAGCCTTATTGATTTATTGATTCCGTGACCTTTGACCTCCTTTGAGACGAACAATGTGTCATCTACATAACAACAGTGTCATTCAGTGTTGATATGGCACCTATCAATAACAAACTTTTCATCATCATTGACCATGTACAATCTTTGTTAACTGTTTTCCCCAGAATTCTACAGAAGAGGACGAGCCCGACGACCACGGAGGGGATACATCACAAGATGGCGACGACGAAACTCATCTATATTGGGACGATGAAAGCAAAGGAACATTAACCCCCATGGACGAGAGTTTCCCACCTCATCATACCGGCCAACCTTTACATAAAGAAAGTAAAGGCAAACTGGTGACATTTTTTCGGAATGGAGATAGACATTTCAAGGGTCTAACCATCCCGGTTAACCACAAGAACTTTTTAACATGGGAGACGCTGTTAGTATATCTCGGCGAGAAAATGAAATTGCCGTACGGGATAAGAAACGTATTCACAATTAATGGACGCGTATTAAGGGATATATCGGAATTGGAACACGGAAAGGGATATGTCTGTGCTAGTGGACAGTTTGTCTCAGGAATACCATATGGAAAATCAGGAGAGAAATACTGGCAGAATAGGAAACCAACCGGCGGAATGAGGAGGTCTGACAGAGCGTTGTTTCAGAAGAGAGATGCGACGGGGCAGCCCAATATGTCTCCCGTGTCCATGTCTCGTGTTAGTAATGAATCACCAACAAACTTACAGAAATTGAAACCTAGAATTATCACTGTGCTTAGCAATACACACAGAGACAGTAAAGCTAAAATATTATTGAATGCTAAAACTACACAAAGCTTTGAACAAGTACTACGAGACATGACTCAAGCTCTGACTTTGAGGTCTCCTCCAATCAGGTCCCTTTACACTTGGAAGACAGAGGAGGAGGTAAGTAAGACCTTATAGAATTAATAATAAAAAATAATTTAAAGGCTCACTTCAGTTTTAGATTAAATTTACGCATACACGTGAAAGACAGTTGTCTGGAGGTATAGCAAAAGGAGGTCCCGTATAGATCAATGATCCTATGTAATATGAATGGCTCAAATGATAAGGCAATACTACTGCGAGAACATGTGACTGAAACCCCGGCCTTTAGATTTAATATATAAGATTCACTTGCCTCTTTGGAGATAAAGAGACTATAAGGTAACGTTCTATTGTTTAGAACATGTTGTTTGTTGAGCTTTAACAAACGTGTGTTTGTTTTGCTCTGTGAACTAGTCCAACGTCTCCTGATTACGTAATACCTTCAGGTAACTGTGTACATGTATACATTATTTCTGAATGACTGCATTTTATGTTCAATACAGATAATATAAACATAGTCTGATATACAACCACTATTTTTCCTCCCAATGACTTGTGTTTTTTTCATAACAGTATCAGCGATATCAATTACAGCTATTGTCTGTTAATTCTTAAGAGTACACCATTTAATGTCCCTCGTCAACACACCTATCCTTTCAGTAAACATACTTCGTCTAGCTATGTCCACATTCAGGGCATTTAAATGAAAATGGACTTTGTAGAATGATTCTACCTACACGTAGTCTAGTTCCTACACGGTATATCGATACGATTTACACCTCCACTCGTGAGAGACCACCTTAGCATCCAGACAAACCTACACGATAAGGCATGATGTATGTCAGCTTAACAAAACATTCGCAATAATTATACACAAAGGCATATACTCGTATACCTTCTGCTCCCCTGCCTGTGGTAAAAACACCAAAAACCCACAAAAGAAGGGCCATATCTTTAATCTGAAACCACGACTTATAGCGGTCTGACCTTTTGATCTCGCACAGCAATATACTAGTAAATGCAAACAACGTGACGACCACACCTTGGGTCTAATTTATGAATATCTTCATATCCGTATTCATTTTTTAATTAAATTAAATAAATGTGAAAAAAATTAATGTTGACAATATGTTTACTCCAAGAATTGCACATAAAATTACTTTAAAAAAATTCAGACAACTTTTGAGGTTTCTCCATTTTGATACACAAGGCTTGTCTATCTCTTTAGCAATAAGTCTTCTTTCCGTCCCTCAAACAAAGAATCAAATCGTCAAAGAATTCGTCAATATTTAGTCAGTTGAAGAAATCATTATGTCGTCTGCTAGGATTAGTGTACGTCAGATCATAATCTCCAAGTCAACAAATATCAGACTTAGAGTAAACAATCACAGGTGGTTATCAATTTAACATAAAATAAACAAATTGCAGAAACAATAACCATAATGTTTTTGTATCACAACCAAGGTTTCTAACTGCATACAAGTAACGTTTTACCTGTACAGGTCGACAGACTTTGTTCAAACTTTGACTACAGGTAAAGCCAGCAAACAAACAGTTTGAGACAGGCAATTTGTTAAACTTTGCCTAGCAATGAAGCCAGCAAACAGACAGTTTGACATAGCCTGTCTACAGATGAAACGTTACATTCAATTTATCAGACCCTTTGGTCGTAGTACAAGAACCAATTATTACCCTGTTTTACGACCAGATGAACGTGTTTAAGGAAACATTAATTCCTATACAATATATACACAACAATTTTGCCTTGGCCGAAAAAATTCCTATGCTGTATTATCGTCAAGTATTAGTACGGGCAGGAACCTTAATTACCCCAAAGAACCACCCTTGGATTTTAATTTCGAATTAAGCTCAACTCCATAAAACTGATTATAAAGTCAGAAAACTGTGAAATTGGCAATTTCCGAGAGACAATCTTTACAAACAAATATTCCTTCAGTATTGCCCTTGCTTGGGGCGATCTAGTAATAGGTATTGATATCGTTAGACGTCGTTAAACTGCTATGGATGGTACTTTGCCAAGATAAAATAGAACCCAATAAGACAATATATGAGACCGACTGCCAATTACACAGCTCACTGGCACCAATTTATTCCTATCGATGTGGTATTTTACGGGTCTTTTATATCTCCCACGTACACCTAATTCGTTTAACTCACAGGAGAGTTTAACAATGTAAACCAGTGTGTGAACTAAAGTGAACTCTCCTTAACAACAATCGAATGTTTGCTCTATAGAATTTGTTTACCTGGTGACGAGATACCCTACATAGTAACACTGCATGTATGCCAGATTAAGCCTGAACTTAATACTGAATATTATAATTATTACATTTCTGTATTAGGACGAATATAATCAATATAAGTATATAAACCCACTGGTAATATTTTTCAAATAAATATATCGATTATTGATATGTTGATTTCCTCATTTATTGGAAGAAAGTTTAATTAGACCAAACTGACTGGTTATATAAATACTTAGTTTTATTGTGTGGTGACTAACAATACGTGGGCTGCAATTGTCATGGAAATATTTCAGATTGGAAAAAAACACCGAATTTTCAATAATTAGTCACGTGCTAATATTTCTAACAATAAGTCATGATATAAAAACGCCTTTCCTTCTCAAGTCACCGAGGTCTCATTTATTATTTTAAAATATTGTCAAGCAACCACTAAACCAACACATTACATATACCAACTTTTCCACTCAAGTTTAAGTAGAAAACCGTGTAATTTGTCCCAAGCAAAATGAAGCACAGTTTATCGTAATCTAATGGACTGTTGAATAAAGGTTCACGCATGTTACACCTCAGCACATTGCTTGGGCAGGGATTCAAGTGATGTGCCCCCCCTAACTCTGTCTATTTTCTATAATGCCTCAATCTAGATTTGCCAATGTCATAGCGTTATAATTATAAATAGGTCGCACGATGCAGAATCGATGAAAATGGCTTTTTCGGGTTCCCCAGGCCTAAATAAATATAGCTAAGATAACAAATATAGCTAAGATAATAAATATAGCTAAGATAATAAATATAGCTAAGATAAAATTCACAGCCTCACCTTTGTGGGCCCCCCCCCCCCTGTAATAGTTACGATGCATATCAGAACCTGATATAACATAACACCAATTAGAAACTTTCTGGCGATGCGTCTTGGACGGTGCCGTAAAAGAGGCCCGGAAAAGAGGCTGTGGTTTACGACGATGCGAACACAGAACAAAACGAAGTCTACATTTGTGTAATACATGTATTGATATCAGAGTTTAATAAAGTCGTTTTGTGTATAATGCTAAAACGATTATATTCTATCAATATATGTAATTCGATTGACACTCTTACTGATGCAGTTACTCCTTCAAACTGTTCCTTAGAGACTCTACCGTAATCGATAGTTTTGTTTGCTAGTATCACGTGTCCCTAATGTTGGGTTGCCTAGTGACAATATTGGCATGGATATTTGTGTGAAGTATATATTCACCGATGTACCTGTATTCTTTGAATGATAATAGTCTCAAACATCGAAACCACGTGACGTCACTATACCACGTGAATCAGACGTCGTTCATCACCATATCTTCCATTGTAGCAAGTCAAAGCATCATTTTCCGTTGACGTATTACGTTAAACGTAAACTTATACAGGGAATGCGAGATGATACCGTTGCCGTAAAAAGGATACTAGTTTTATGACGATATAGTATTCCTTCCTTTATTGATGTAAAAATTTTGGTTTTCGAAAAACCCTCATACCTAGAAACGAAATCGTCGTCTCTGGCTGGATTCTGTCAACGCTAATAATAATGTCACCCTCTTAGTGTAACTGTCGTGTATGTAACCGGGTTGATTAAAAAACAGACGCATTTCAGGAATATTTTGATCGTTATATGCAAATTTACCCTCAATATTCGCATATCATAATGATATTGATTATTACCCTGTAATGGTTACAGTTATTAGTAGACTTATGTCTGAAGATATCGAATTTATTCAAATATACACAAAGAAACGCCTGGCCTCCGGCTCCCCAGCTACAGGTTGTACTTCTATTGGAGAAAGTATTAAGTAAACAATTCTTATTTGTTTTTATAGGTTCAGAGTTTCTCGCAGTTATTTCGTGATTTCAAAGAGCATGATGTCTTCGTCGCATGTGGGGCTGAAGCGTTGATCCGGACACCCCCGGCAGGTGGTGATGCTTGGACCGGAGACGACAAACCTGAACGACACAAAGCGGGTAACATCCGGGGTAGTAAGGTACTGGCACAGAAGAAATCGAAATCGAGGAAAAGGCAAAAAGAAGACCCAGTCCATAGTAAGTAAAGTGATTATACAATGTACTGACCAATTACCTGAAAATCAAAGCTTGAAATATCTCACCTTGAACGTGTTTATGGTTGTTTATGGTTGTTTCACCGAGTAGTGTCGGACCATGATACAATAAAAGTTAGTTACACTGAAACAATGTCGCATGGCTCAAGAAAAATCGTAACAACAGTAAGTTACATTTTATGGTTTGGCTGGACAAAAATCTACTAACATTGCTACATTTTGTCGCTTGGCTTGACAAAAATCTACTAACATTGCTACGTTTTATGTTTAGTAGGCTGTGGTTTTGTCTGGCTCGGCAAAAATGTGTGCACAGACAAATTGTTGCATTTTAGTCATTTTAACAGGTCTCCTAAACGTAAACCATGTCTATTTTTTTGTTATGTAAAGAAAAACTAAAATTTGAAAAAAAAATAGCTGTACCTTAATCTTGAAAGTATATATGAAAAAAATGTACGACCTTCATGTGAAAATATTACATTGTGAAGTTCACTTAAGTTGACATTTGATACATTGTTAATTTGTAGTCTGTCTACGTCGCTGACTAACATATCATCATCAACACAGATCAGTGACGTAGGCATGCTAGATATGCAGACGATGCTCACTGTGAAATTTTGTAAGGATTTTGATGACTTTTTTTCAGGGTTCACAGAAGAACCGACGTCTCGTTACCCACCACCGCTACCACTAAATCGTTTGAGTCCCACCAGTACAGATAGATCGTCTGATGCTTCGCTGTTCACAGGACGAACACTCGAATCGAGTAGTGAAGACAGTGTATCGGGACGTCCTCAACCTTTCCCACACAGAACTAGACCACGTAACGATATGGTAACACAGACCCAACGTGGTAAACCTTCTCCAAGATTCAATTACGATGATTTGAGATTTGATGCGAGAAAGGCACGAGACGATGGTTATCAAAGTAAGGCAATCCAAGCCAGTAATAATTATGATTTATATAGAAATGAACCTAAACACAGTGATAGAAGGAAAGCACATCATCAACAAAGACATAAGGCTATCCAAGCTGATGGAATGGTGTATACTGATAACAAGGGGAGGAGTGAGTTGGATCCAATCAAGATTAAAATACACGGTCAAACACGTGAATT